>NW_024540849.1:0-16469 GCF_016647625.1 Suillus subalutaceus
TCTGGTTAGAGTCACTACAAGACAAATCAAGCATAAAACAGTAATAAAATCACAAAATCAAGCAAAATGAAGTCAAGTCAAAATGAGATCCTGTCCTCCCCCAACGCATCACCCCCCAGACAACCACTAAGACACGCTACGATAACCAAGACCAGTCAAGACAAGGGCCGACTCAGAGCAATACTACAGCAGGCAAGCAAATACAATACAACACGCAAACTACAACAGCAACAACAGACAAAATCAAGCAAATTCAAGCAATAAAACAGCAATAAAACAACAAAATCAAGCAAATGAAGTCAAGTCAAAATGAGACCCTGTCCTCGCCCAACACAAACACCCCCCAGACAAAGACAGACAAATCAAGCAAAGTCAAGCATAAAACGGCAATAAAATGGACAAAATCAAGCAAAATCAAGCCAAGTCAAAACCAGATCCGTCCTCGGCCCGACGCATCACCCCCCCCCGACAAGACTAAGATACGCGTACGATAACCAAGACCAGTCAGACAAGGGCTGACTCAAAGCAATACAACAGCAAGACCGCAAGAAAACATCAATCAAGACAGATGCAACAACAGAGATATAGCAGACATGCACGCCAACACCATTTCTCATAGAAAAGACCAGAATCACAACAGTCGCATAATAGCATACGCGTACGCTAAATGACAAGAATCACGATTAGTCACCGCAACAGACATAATAGCAAACGCGTCGCCCCAGACAAGCAAGACCGCAACAGAAAATAAGACAGCCAAAGTCAAGCAAGGTCAAGCAATAAAATCAAAAAAAAAAATCACAAAAATGAAGCAAATTGAAGTCCAAGTGAAAACGAGATCCTGTCCTCGGCCCGCGCATCACCCCCCAGACAAACACCAAGATACGCATACGACACAAAAGACTAGGAAATCAAAGAAAAAACCACAAATCAAGCAAAGTCAAGCAACAACACAGCAGCAATAAAGCAAAAATAAAGCAAAGGACGAAAACAACTAAAAAAACAAGAAAGACTATGATAGCAATAAAACCACTAACCCCGCCGGTTAGCTCTCTCGGTTGTCTCGTCTAAAAAACGTTATTCTCTCTCGGTGACTCGGTGTCTTCGGTTAGAGTCAATACAAGACAAGCAATACGATGCAATACTCAAGACAAGGGAAAATCAAGCAAAGTCAAGCAAGACTACAATACAATACGCAAGACAAGGAAAATCAAGCAAAGTCAAGGTAAGACTACAATACCAAGACCATCCCATACCATACACAAGACCGCCGCAGCAATAAAATCACACAAAAATCACAAAAATCAAGCAAAACCAACTCAAGTCGAAACAAGGTCCTGTCCTCGCCCGACGTATCACCGCAGACAAGCGCTAAGATACGCGTATGATAAGCAAGACCACTACAGGACAACACAGCCAAAATAAAGCGACGCAAATGCAAGAAAAAAGCAAAAACGAAGCAAAATGAACCCAAGACAAAACGAGACCCTGTCCTCAGCCCAGACTATGATAGCAACACGATCTCATACCATACGCAAGACTACGATGCCTAAGACCATACGCAACTACCACCACAGCAATAAAACAGCCAAAATCAGGCAACATCACAGCAATAAAATGGCACAAAAATGACAAAAATCAAGCAAAGTCAAGTGCAAGTCAAAACGAGATCCTGTCCTCGGCCCACGCATCACCCCAGACAAGCGCTACGATAAGCAAGACCATCAAATAGCAATCGAAGCATCTGCGCCTCCAATAAACGCACGATAAGCAAGACCACCGCAGCGACAACAACACAGCCGAGATCAAGCAATACGAAAGCAAGAAAAAAGCAAAAATCAAGCAAAATCAAGGCGAGATGAAACGAGATCCTGTCCTCGGCCCACGCAGTCACCCCAGACAAGCGCTACGATGAACAAGACTACGACAGTGATAAAACGCCTGAAATCAAAGAAAGTCAAGCAATAGAACATCAAAAAATCACAAAAATCAAGCAAAATGCAGTCAAGTCGAAACGAGATCCTGTCCTAGGCCCACGCATCACTCCAAAGACAAGACCACCCGCAGCAACATCACAGCAAAAATCAAGCAACGCCCCAGCAACAAAACGTCAAAAATCAAGCCAAATCAAGTCAAGTCAAAGCAAGGTTCCGTCCTAGTCCGACGCATCACTTCAGACAAGCGCCACGATAAGCGCACGATAAGCAAGACCATGAAATCAAAGACAGGCCACAAATCAAGAAAAGTCAAGGATCAGACTACGATAACGCACCACAGTCAAGACAAGGACAAGAGACGCAACAGACTACGACACGATACAACACAATACAAAACGATCCGACAGACTACGAGACACGACACACTATACTACAATCGATACAAGACAAACATCCGATAAGCATAACAAGGGAATATGCGCAGTTAGGTTCAACCACCACGTTAGAGTTTAGGGTTCAACCCCACCCCCCCCACCCGTTAGAGGGTTAGTTAGGTTTCAACCACCACGTTAGAGTTTAGGGTTCAACCCCACCCCCCCCACCCGTTAGAGGGTTAGTTAGGTTTCTCGTTGTCTCGTCTCAAAACGTGTTCTCTCGGTGTCTCGGTGTTAGTGTTAGAGTCACTACAAGACAAGCAAACACAATACAACACGCAAGACTACAACAGCAACAAGACAGACAAAATCAAGCAATAAAACAGTAATAAAATCACAAAATCAAGCAAAATGAAGTCAAGTCAAAATGAGATCCTGTCCTCGCCCAACGCATCACCCCCCAGACAACCACTAAGACACGCGTACGATAACCAAGACCAGTCAAGACAAGGGCCGACTCAGAGCAATACTACAGCAGGCAAGCAAATACAATACAACACGCAAGACTACAACAGCAACAAGACAGACAAAATCAAGCAAATTCAAGCAATAAAACAGCAATAAAACAACAAAATCAAGCAAAATGAAGTCAAGTCAAAATGAGACCCTGTCCTCGCCCAACACAACACCCCCCAGACAAAGACAGACAAAATCAAGCAAAGTCAAGCAATAAAACGGCAATAAAATGACAAAATCAAGCAAAATCAAGCCAAGTCAAAACCAGATCCTGTCCTCGCCCGACGCATCACCCCCCCGACAAGAACTAAGATACGCGTACGATAACCAAGACCAGTCAAGACAAGGGCTGACTCAAAGCAATACAACAGCAAGACCGCAAGAAAACATCAATCAAGACAGATGCAACAACAGAGATAATAGCAGACATGCACGCCAACACCATTTCTCATAGAAAAGACCAGAATCACAACAGTCGCATAATAGCATACGCGTACGCTAAATGACAAGAATCACGATAGTCACCGCAACAGACATAATAGCAAACGCGTCGCCCCAGACAAGCAAGACCGCAACAGAAATAAGACAGCCAAAGTCAAGCAAGGTCAAGCAATAAAATCACAAAAAATCACAAAAATGAAGCAAATTGAAGTCAAGTGAAAACGAGATCCTGTCCTCGGCCCGCGCATCACCCCCCCCAGACAAACACCAAGATACGCATACGACACAAAAGACTAGGAAATCAAAGAAAAAACCACAAATCAAGCAAAGTCAAGCAACAACACAGCAGCAATAAAGCAAAAATAAAGCAAAGACGAAACAACGAAAAAACAAGAAAGACTATGATAGCAATAAAACCACTAACCCCGCCGGTTAGCTCTCTCGGTTGTCTCGTCTAAAAACGTATTCTCTCGGTGACTCGGTGTCTCGGTTAGAGTCAATACAAGACAAGCAATACGATGCAATACTCAAGACAAGGGAAAATCAAGCAAAGTCAAGGCAAGACTACAATACAATACGCAAGACAAGGAAAAATCAAGCAAAGTCAAGGTAAGACTACAATACCAAGACCATCCCATACCATACACAAGACCGCCGCAGCAATAAAATCACACAAAAATCACAAAAATCAAGCAAAACCAACTCAAGTCGAAACAAGGTCCTGTCCTCGCCCGACGTATCACCGCAGACAAGCGCTAAGATACGCGTATGATAAGCATAGACCACTACAGGACAACACAGCCAAAATAAAGCGACGCAAATGCAAGAAAAAAGCAAAAACGAAGCAAAATGAACCCAAGACAAAACGAGACCCTGTCCTCAGCCCAGACTATGATAGCAACACGATCTCATACCATACGCAAGACTACGATACCAAGACCATACGCAATACCACCACAGCAATAAAACAGCCAAAATCAGGCAACATCACAGCAATAAAATGGCACAAAAATGACAAAAATCAAGCAAAGTCAAGTCAAGTCAAAACGAGATCCTGTCCTCGGCCCACGCATCACCCCAGACAAGCGCTACGATAAGCAAGACCATCAAATAGCAATCGAAGCATCCGCCCTCCAATAAACGCACGATAAGCAAGACCACCGCAGCGACAACAACACAGCCGAGATCAAGCAATACGAAAGCAAGAAAAAAGCAAAAATCAAGCAAAATCAAGGCGAGATGAAACGAGATCCTGTCCTCGGCCCACGCGTCACCCCAGACAAGCGCTACGATGAACAAGACTACGACAGTGATAAAACGCCTGAAATCAAAGAAAGTCAAGCAATAGAACATCAAAAAATCACAAAAATCAAGCAAAATGCAGTCAAGTCGAAACGAGATCCTGTCCTAGGCCCACGCATCACTCCAAAGACAAGACCACCGCAGCAACATCACAGCAAAAATCAAGCAACGCCCCAGCAACAAAACGTCAAAAATCAAGCCAAATCAAGTCAAGTCAAAGCAAGGTTCCGTCCTAGTCCGACGCATCACTTCAGACAAGCGCCACGATAAGCGCACGATAAGCAAGACCATGAAATCAAAGACAGGCCACAAATCAAGAAAAGTCAAGGATCAGACTACGATAACGCACCACAGTCAAGACAAGGACAAGAGACGCAACAGACTACGACACGATACAACACAATACAAAACGATCCGACAGACTACGAGACACGACACACTATACTACAATCGATACAAGACAAACATCCGATAAGCATAACAAGGGAATATGCGCAGTTAGGTTCAACCACCCACGTTTAGAGTTTAGGGTTCAACCCCACCCCCCCACCCGTTAGAGGGTTAGTTAGGTTTCAACCACCACGTTAGAGTTTAGGGTTCAACCCCACCCCCCCCACCCGTTAGAGGGTTAGTTAGGTTTCTCGTTGTCTCGTCTCAAAAACGTGTTCTCTCGGTGTCTCGGTGTTAGTGTTAGAGTCACTACAAGACAAGCAAACACAATACAACACGCAAGACTACAACAGCAACAAGACAGACAAAATCAAGCAATAAAACAGTAATAAAATCACAAAATCAAGCAAAATGAAGTCAAGTCAAAATGAGATCCTGTCCTCCGCCCAACGCATCACCCCCCCAGACAACCACTAAGACACGCGTACGATAACCAAGACCAGTCAAGACAAGGGCCGACTCAGAGCAATACTACAGCAGGCAAGCAAATACAATACAACACGCAAGACTACAACAGCAACAAGACAGACAAAATCAAGCAAATTCAAGCAATAAAACAGCAATAAAACAACAAAATCAAGCAAAATGAAGTCAAGTCAAAATGAGACCCTGTCCTCGCCCAACACAACACCCCCCAGACAAAGACAGACAAAATCAAGCAAAGTCAAGCAATAAAACGGCAATAAAATGACAAAATCAAGCAAAATCAAGCCAAGTCAAAACCAGATCCTGTCCTCGCCCGACGCATCACCCCCCCGACAAGAACTAAGATACGCGTACGATAACCAAGACCAGTCAAGACAAGGGCTGACTCAAAGCAATACAACAGCAAGACCGCAAGAAAACATCAATCAAGACAGATGCAACAACAGAGATAATAGCAGACATGCACGCCAACACCATTTCTCATAGAAAAGACCAGAATCACAACAGTCGCATAATAGCATACGCGTACGCTAAATGACAAGAATCACGATAGTCACCGCAACAGACATAATAGCAAACGCGTCGCCCCAGACAAGCAAGACCGCAACAGAAATAAGACAGCCAAAGTCAAGCAAGGTCAAGCAATAAAATCACAAAAAATCACAAAAATGAAGCAAATTGAAGTCAAGTGAAAACGAGATCCTGTCCTCGGCCCGCGCATCACCCCCCCAGACAAACACCAAGATACGCATACGACACAAAGACTAGGAAATCAAAGAAAAAACCACAAATCAAGCAAAGTCAAGCAACAACACAGCAGCAATAAAGCAAAAATAAAGCAAAGACGAAACAACGAAAAAAAACAAGAAAGACTATGATAGCAATAAAACCACTAACCCGCCGGTTAGCTCTCTCGGTTGTCTCGTCTAAAAACGTATTCTCTCGGTGACTCGGTGTCTCGGTTAGAGTCAATACAAGACAAGCAATACGATGCAATACTCAAGACAAGGGAAAATCAAGCAAAGTCAAGGCAAGACTACAATACAATACGCAAGACAAGGAAAAATCAAGCAAAGTCAAGGTAAGACTACAATACCAAGACCATCCCATACCATACACAAGACCGCCGCAGCAATAAAATCACACAAAAATCACAAAAATCAAGCAAAACCAACTCAAGTCGAAACAAGGTCCTGTCCTCGCCCGACGTATCACCGCAGACAAGCGCTAAGATACGCGTATGATAAGCAAGACCACTACAGGACAACACAGCCAAAATAAAGCGACGCAAATGCAAGAAAAAAGCAAAAACGAAGCAAAATGAACCCAAGACAAAACGAGACCCTGTCCTCAGCCCAGACTATGATAGCAACACGATCTCATACCATACGCAAGACTACGATACCAAGACCATACGCAATACCACCACAGCAATAAAACAGCCAAAATCAGGCAACATCACAGCAATAAAATGGCACAAAAATGACAAAAATCAAGCAAAGTCAAGTCAAGTCAAAACGAGATCCTGTCCTCGGCCCACGCATCACCCCAGACAAGCGCTACGATAAGCAAGACCATCAAATAGCAATCGAAGCATCCGCCCTCCAATAAACGCACGATAAGCAAGACCACCGCAGCGACAACAACACAGCCGAGATCAAGCAATACGAAAGCAAGAAAAAAGCAAAAATCAAGCAAAATCAAGGCGAGATGAAACGAGATCCTGTCCTCGGCCCACGCGTCACCCCAGACAAGCGCTACGATGAACAAGACTACGACAGTGATAAAACGCCTGAAATCAAAGAAAGTCAAGCAATAGAACATCAAAAAATCACAAAAATCAAGCAAAATGCAGTCAAGTCGAAACGAGATCCTGTCCTAGGCCCACGCATCACTCCAAAGACAAGACCACCGCAGCAACATCACAGCAAAAATCAAGCAACGCCCCAGCAACAAAACGTCAAAAATCAAGCCAAAATCAAGTCAAGTCAAAGCAAGGTTCCGTCCTAGTCCGACGCATCACTTCAGACAAGCGCCACGATAAGCGCACGATAAGCAAGACCATGAAATCAAAGACAGGCCACAAATCAAGAAAAGTCAAGGATCAGACTACGATAACGCACCACAGTCAAGACAAGGACAAGAGACGCAACAGACTACGACACGATACAACACAATACAAAACGATCCGACAGACTACGAGACACGACACACTATACTACAATCGATACAAGACAAACATCCGATAAGCATAACAAGGGAATATGCGCAGTTAGGTTCAACCACCACGTTAGAGTTTAGGGTTCAACCCCACCCCCCCACCCGTTAGAGGGTTAGTTAGGTTTCAACCACCACGTTAGAGTTTAGGGTTCAACCCCACCCCCCCACCCGTTAGAGGGTTAGTTAGGTTTCTCGTTGTCTCGTCTCAAAACGTGTTCTCTCGGTGTCTCGGTGTGTTAGTGTTAGAGTCACTACAAGACAAGCAAACACAATACAACACGCAAGACTACAACAGCAACAAGACAGACAAAATCAAGCAATAAAACAGTAATAAAATCACAAAATCAAGCAAAATGAAGTCAAGTCAAAATGAGATCCTGTCCTCGCCCAAACGCATCACCCCCCAGACAACCACTAAGACACGCGTACGATAACCAAGACCAGTCAAGACAAGGGCCGACTCAGAGCAATACTACAGCAGGCAAGCAAATACAATACAACACGCAAGACTACAACAGCAACAAGACAGACAAAATCAAGCAAATTCAAGCAATAAAACAGCAATAAAACAACAAAATCAAGCAAAATGAAGTCAAGTCAAAATGAGACCCTGTCCTCGCCCAACACAACACCCCCCAGACAAAGACAGACAAAATCAAGCAAAGTCAAGCAATAAAACGGCAATAAAATGACAAAATCAAGCAAAATCAAGCCAAGTCAAAACCAGATCCTGTCCTCGCCCGACGCATCACCCCCCCGACAAGAACTAAGATACGCGTACGATAACCAAGACCAGTCAAGACAAGGGCTGACTCAAAGCAATACAACAGCAAGACCGCAAGAAAACATCAATCAAGACAGATGCAACAACAGAGATAATAGCAGACATGCACGCCAACACCATTTCTCATAGAAAAGACCAGAATCACAACAGTCGCATAATAGCATACGCGTACGCTAAATGACAAGAATCACGATAGTCACCGCAACAGACATAATAGCAAACGCGTCGCCCCAGACAAGCAAGACCGCAACAGAAATAAGACAGCCAAAGTCAAGCAAGGTCAAGCAATAAAATCACAAAAAATCACAAAAATGAAGCAAATTGAAGTCAAGTGAAAACGAGATCCTGTCCTCGGCCCGCGCATCACCCCCCCCCCAGACAAACACCAAGATACGCATACGACACAAAAGACTAGGAAATCAAAGAAAAAACCACAAATCAAGCAAAGTCAAGCAACAACACAGCAGCAATAAAGCAAAAATAAAGCAAAGACGAAACAACGAAAAAAACAAGAAAGACTATGATAGCAATAAAACCACTAACCCGCCGGTTAGCTCTCTCGGTTGTCTCGTCTAAAAACGTATTCTCTCGGTGACTCGGTGTCTCGGTTAGAGTCAATACAAGACAAGCAATACGATGCGAATACGCAAGACAAGGAATCAAGCAAAGTCAAGGCAGACTACGTACCAAGACCATGGCCATACCACACAAGCTACGATTGATCGATACCAAAGACAAAGGCAAAATGAAGCAAGTCAAGGCAAACTACAATACAATACGCAGACAAGGCGAATCAAGCAAAGTCAAAGGCGAGACAACTATAGCCTAGACCATTCCCATACCCCAAAAGGGTGACAAATTACCAAGACCACTGCATCAATAAATCGCACAAAAATCAACAAAAATCAGCAAATGAAGTCAAGTTGAAAGAGGTCCTGTCCTCGCCCGACGCATCACCGCAGACAAGCGATAAGATACGCGTATGAATAAGCATGACCGCTACAGGACACACAGAGCCAAAATAAAGCGACAACACAAATGCAAGAAAAAAGCAAAAATGAAGCAAAATGAACACCCAAGACAAAACAGAGACCCTGTCCTCAGCCCAGACTACGATAGCAACACAAAAAATCTCATACCAAACGCAAGACTACGATGCTGAGACCATACGCAACACCACCGCAGCAATAAAACAGCCAAATCAAGCCACATCACAGCGATAAAATGGCACAAAAATGACAAAAATCAAGCAAAGTGAAGTGAAGTCAAAACGAGATCCTGTCCTCGGCCCACGCGTCACCCCAGACAAGCGCTACGATAAGCAAGACCATCAAATAGCAATCGAAGCATCTGCGCTCCAATAAACGCAGGATAAGCAAGACCACCGCAGCGACGACAACACAGCCGAGATCAAGCAATACGAAAGCAAGAAAAAAGCAAAAATCAAGCAAAATCAAGGCGAGATGAAACGAGATCCTGTCCTCGGCCCACGCATCACCCCAGACAAGCGCTACGATAAACAAGACTACGACAGTGATAAAACGCCTGAAATCAAAGAAAGTCAAGCAATAAAACATCAAAAAATCACAAAAATCAAGCAAAATGCAGTCAAGTCGAAACGAGATCCTGTCCTAGGCCCACGCATCACTCCAAAGACAAGACCACCGCAGCAACATCACAGCAAAAATCAAGCAACGCCCCAGCAACAAAACGTCAAAAATCAAGCAAAATCAAGTCAAGTCAAAGCAAGGTTCCGTCCTAGTCCGACGCATCACTTCAGACAAGCGCCACGATAAGCGCACGATAAGCAAGACCATGAAATCAAAGACAGGCCACAAATCAAGAAAAGTCAAGGATCAGACTACGATAACGCACCACAGTCAAGACAAGGACAAGAGACGCAACAGACTACGACACGATACAACACAATACAATACGATCCGACAGACTATGAAACACGACACACTATACTACGATACAAGACAAACTACGAAACAAAACACGCTATACTACGATACAAGACAAACATCCGATAAGCATAACAAGGGAATATGCGCAGTTAGGTTCAACCACCACGTTAGAGTTTAGGGTTCGACCCCACCCCCCTCCGCCCGTTAGAGGGTTAGTTAGGTTTCTCGTTGTCTCGTCTAAAAACGTATTCTCTCGGTGTCTCGGTGTCTCGGTCAGAGTCACTACAAGACAAGCAAACACAATACGACACGTGAGACCACGACAGCAACAAGACAGACAAAATAAAGCAATAAAACAGTAATAAAACGACAAAATCAAGCAAAATGAAGTCAAGTCAAAATGAGATCCTGTCCTCGCCCAACGCATCACCCCCCAGACAAGCACTAAGATACGCGTACGATAACCAAGACCAGTCAAGACAAGGGTCGACTCAAAGCAATACTACAGCAGACAAGCAAATACAATACAACACAATACAACACGCAAGACTACAACAGCAACAAGACAGACAAAAACAAGCAAAGTCAAGCAATAAAACAGCAATAAAACAGCAAAATCAAGCAAAATCAAGCCAAGTCAAAACGAGACCCTGTCCTCGCCTGACGCAACACCCCCCAGACAAAGACAGACAAAATCAAGCAAAGTCAAGCAATAAAACGGCAATAAAACGACAAAATCAAGCAAAATCAAGCAAAGTCAAAACAAGATCCTGTCCTCGCCCGACGCATCACCCCCCAGACAAGAACCAAGATACGCGTACAACAACCAAGACCAGTCAAGACAAGGGACGACTCAAAGCAATACAACAGCAAGACCGCAAAGAAAACATCAATCAGACAGATGCAGCAACAGAGATAATAGCATACACGTACGCTAATACCACTTCTCATCACAAAGACGAGAATCACGATAGTCACCGCAACAGCTATAACAGCATACGCTCAAGCCAAACACCATTTCATCAAGAAGGAGAAGAAAAGACAAGGATCACCATAGTCGCAACAACAGAGATAATAGCAGACACGCACGCCAACAAAATGACCAGAATCACGACAGTCGCATAATAGCATACGCGTACGCTAAATGACAAGAATCACGATAGTCACCGCAACAGACATAATAGCAAACGCATCGCCCCAGACAAGCCAAGACCACAACAGAAATAAGACAGCCAAAGTCAAGCAAGGTCAAGCAGTAAAATCCCAAAAAATCACAAAGATGAAGCAAAATGAAGTCAAGTCAAAACGAGATCCTGTCCTCGGCCCGCGCATCGCCCCCCCCCCCGGACAAACACCAAGATACGCATACGACACAAAGGACTAGGAAATCAAAGACAAAACCACAATCAAACAAAGTCAAGCAACAACACAGCAGCAATAAAGCAAAAATCAAGCAAAGACGAAACAACGAAAAAAACAAGAAAGACTACGATAGCAATAAAACCCACCCCCCCGCCGGTTAGCTCTCTCGGTTGTCTCGTCTAAAAACGTATTCTCTCGGTGTCTCGGTGTCTCGGTTAGAGTCACCACAAGACAAGCAATGCGATGCGATACGCAAGACAAGGGAAAATCAAGCAAAGTCAAGGCAAGACTACGATACCAAGACCATGCCATACCATACACAAGACTACGATATGATACGATACGCAAGACAAGGCAAAATGAAGCAAAGTCAAGGCAAGACTACAATACAATACGCAAGACAAGGCGAAATCAAGCAAAGTCAAGGCGAGACAACGATACCAAGACCATCCCATACCATACACAAGACCACTGCAGCAATAAAATCGCACAAAAATCACAAAATCAAGCAAAATGCAGTCAAGTTGAAACGAGGTCCTGTCCTCGCCCGACGCATCACCGCAGACAAGCGCTAAGATACGCGTATGATAAGCATGACCGCTACAGGACAACACAGCCAAAATAAAGCGACACAAATGCAAGAAAAAAGCAAAAATGAAGCAAAATGAACCCAAGACAAAACGAGACCCTGTCCTCAGCCCAGGACTACGATAGCAACACAATCTCATACCATACGCAAGAATACGATGCTGAGACCATACGCAACACCACCGCAGCAATAAAACAGCCAAAATCAAGCCACATCACAGCGATAAAATGGCACAAAAATGACAAAAATCAAGCAAAGTGAAGTGAAGTCAAAACGAGATCCTGTCCTCGGCCCACGCGTCACCCCAGACAGCGCTACGATAAGCAAGACCATCAAATAGCAATCGAAGCATCTGCGCTCCAATAAACGCAGGATAAGCAAGACCACCGCAGCGACGACAACACAGCCGAGATCAAGCAATACGAAAGCAAGAAAAAAGCAAAAATCAAGCAAAATCAAGGCGAGATGAAACGAGATCCTGTCCTCGGCCCACGCATCACCCCAGACAAGCGCTACGATAAACAAGACTACGACAGTGATAAAACGCCTGAAATCAAAGAAAGTCAAGCAATTAAAACATCAAAAAATCACAAAAATCAAGCAAAATGCAGTCAAGTCGAAACGAGATCCTGTCCTAGGCCCACGCATCACTCCAAAGACAAGACCACCGCAGCAACATCACAGCAAAAATCAAGCAACGCCCCCAGCAACAAAACGTCAAAATCAAGCAAAATCAAGTCAAGTCAAAGCAAGGTTCCGTCCTAGTCCGACGCATCACTTCAGACAAGCGCCACGATAAGCGCACGATAAGCAAGACCATGAATCAAAGACAGGCCCAAATCAAGAAAAGTCAAGGATCAGACTACGATAACGCACCACAGTCAGACAAGGACAAGAGACGCAACAGACTACGGACACGATACAACACAATACAAAACGATCCGACAGACTACGAGACACGACACACTATACTACAATCGATACAAGACAAACATCCGATAAGCATAACAAGGGAATATGCGCAGTTAGGTTCAACCACCACGTTAGAGTTTAGGGTTCAACCCCACCCCCCCACCCGTTAGAGGGTTAGTTAGGTTTCAACCACCACGTTAGAGTTTAGGGTTCAACCCCACCCCCCCACCCGTTAGAGGGTTAGTTAGGTTTCTCGTTGTCTCGTCTCAAAACGTGTTCTCTCGGTGTCTCGGTGTTAGTGTTAGAGTCACTAAGACAAGCAAACACAATACAACACGCAAGACTACAACAGCAACAAGACAGACAAAATCAAGCAATAAAACAGTAATAAAATCACAAAATCAAGCAAAATGAAGTCAAGTCAAAATGAGATCCTGTCCTCGCCCAACGCATCACCCCCCAGACAACCACTAAGACACGCGTACGATAACCAAGACCAGTCAAGACAAGGGCCGACTCAGAGCAATACTTATATGGTCAAAACTGAAATAGGTTTCAAACTTGTGAAACTATTTCTTTTTGTGGGCTGGTACATATCATGGAGGGTACGTCTAGGAATGATATGAGCCAAGAATTAGAGAAATCGGCGGTTGGGTTATGGAGATATGCTCAAAATACTGCCCTTTTGGCCCCACCACCATATGTCACCAATATCGACCTCCAGATGGTCCAGGACCATCACCAATCGATTCCTACACCTGAAAAACCCTAGGACAGTCCTTTACAGTATCGGTTTTGAGTTAAAATCAAGTACAGCAAAATATAGGGGGTAGGAGGGGGGAGGAGGACCTTGTATATCTCAAGAACGCGATTTTTTCTAGGAATTCTGGCTCGACCATCGTGTTCAGAGGGCTCAAGAGCCCCCAGGAAAAATGCTTTTGGACCACTGGCAAGTCATGGGAATGCTGTAAAAATCGATCTTTGTGGGGGGTATGAGGCAAACTGACCTATTTTATTTCACACAGGCTAGAAATACTCTGAAACCATCTCCAATGGATTTCAGTGATCATAAAACACTAGGATCACCCTTTGATATATCGGTATTTACATGATATCCAGATATATGCGTTAGGAGGGGGGAGGGGGGCCCTGCATATCTCCAGAACCTGATTTTTTCTGGGAAATCTGGCTCGACCATCGTGTTCAGAATGATCAATAGCCCTCGGGAGAAATGCTGTTGGAGCACCAGCAAGTCATGGGATGTCTGTAAAAATCGATCTTTGTGGGGGGGGCATGAGGCAAACTGACATATTTCAATTCAGACAAGCCGGGAATACTCCAGGACCATCTCCAATCGATTTCTGTGATCATAAAACACTAGAAACATCTTTTGATATATCGGTATTTACATAATATCAAGATATATGAGTTAGGAGGGGGGAGGGGGGCCCTGCATATCTCAAGAACATGATTTTTTCTGGGAAATCTGGCTCGACCATCGTGTTCAGATGGATGAAGAACCCCCAGGAAGAATAGTTTTGGAGTACTGGCAAGTCATGGGAAGCCTGAAAAAATCGATCTTTGTGGGGGGGTATCAGGTCAACTGACACATCACAATTCACATGAGCCCAGATGACTCTGAGACCATCTCCAATCAATTAATATGATCCAAAAACACCAGAAACATCCTTTTATACATCAGTATCGACATGGAATCCTGCCTCTGGGCACAGTAGGTAGGGGGAGGGGGAGGGGGTAGCATCACTCTGAAATATGATTTTTTCGGACCAAACCAGTGTTCCCATCAGATTCAGATGGCCAAATAACCCCAGAAACAAGTTCTATTTGAAGCCAAGCAAGTCATATGAAAGCTCAAAAAATCAATCATTGGGTGAGGCAGCATCACAGGGGTGACACTGCTTACATAAGCAAAAGCGGTCACATAGGTGAGCAACTTTGCAACAACATGACTTTGACATATCAAACCGTTGTTTCTACTGGTCCATGAGTTCAGGAACATCAGTATTGACATGGAATCATGCCTCTGGGCACAGTAGGTAGGGGGAGACAGCGGCATCACTCTGGAATATATGTGAATTTCTGAGTGATGGGCTGTATTTAGAAATGCTTATATAAGCAAAAATGCGGTGAACTTGAACCAAAAATTTTCATTCCTTCTTTCTTCCCTCTTCTTCACTCACCCCAAACTCTTTTTTTGAATTTGTGGGTCTGGGGGCCTCTTTTGCTGGTTGTCACTCCTCTATGGGAGTCCACCATTGATAATGGTGCCAGCTTTTTTCGCTTTTTTCACTTTGTGGGTCTGGGGGCCTCTTTTGCTGGTTGTCACTCCTCTATGGGAGTCCACCATTGATAATGGTGCCAGCTTTTTTCGCTTTTTTTCACTTTGTGGGTCTGGGGGCCTCTTTTGCTGGTTGCCACTCCTCTATGGGAGTCCACCATTGATAATGGTGCCAGCTATTTTCGCTTTTTTTCACTTTGTTGGTCTGGGGGCCTCTTTTGCTGGTTGTCACTCCTCTATGGGAGTCCACCATTGATAATGGTGCCAGCTTTTTTCGCTTTTTTTCACTTTGTGGGTCTGGGGGCCTCTTTTGCTGGTTGCCACTCCTCTATGGGAGTCCACCATTGATAATGGTGCCAGCTATTTTCGCTTTTTTTTCACTTTGTTGGTCTGGGGGCCTCTTTTGCTGGTTGTCACTCCTCTATGGGAGTCCACCATTGATAATGGTGCCAGCTATTTTCGCATTTTCTTTCACTTTGTGGGTCTGGGGGACTTTTCCTGGTTGCCACTCCTCTATGGGAGTCTACTATTGATAATAGTACCAGTTTTTTTCGCTTTTTTCACTTTGTGGGTCTGGGGGCCTTTGACTGGTTGTCACTCCTCAATGGGAGCCTACTATTGATAATAGTGCCAGTTATTTTCGCCTCATGAGGCTTTTTGAGATCAACTGATGGCTGTTTAGATAGCTCTCACCCTTCTATGAGGGTTTAGTTAATTGTGTTTAATGTAACTGTTAGAATAGTATAAATAATTTTCGCTTCTGAGAGCATTTGCTATCCATGTCACTATTATCGCTAATGTGAATTATAAATTTTGGATATGAATGTGTTTGAGGTAGAACCAGTGTTGTGTATGAAGTGCCATGCCAAGGAAGGCAAGACTATCAAAGAATTATGACAATGCCTCAGAACACATCACCCTAGACAAATATGGCGTCATGAAATATC
>NW_024540850.1:0-16448 GCF_016647625.1 Suillus subalutaceus
GCAAGAAATATGAGCTGTCAACTTTTTCAAACTCGCTCGCCAGTCCTCGCTCGTCGTTCAGCCATTCAGCACCATCATCGGGAAATTTGGGATCATCAGCGTCGTTGGGTGGATTGGAGTTGAAGGGTCTTGGTTGAGGTGGACGGAGTCCAGGGAGTGGAAGGTCTTCAGACATATCCATGTCTGAAGCTGTACGCTTGTGGAAAATAGTTTCGTCCATGTCTCGCCATCGAACAAGCAATTTTTTGGTGGGATTTGCATTCTGCATAGTACGAGTGTGATTCACTGATTTGAGGTTGAGGTGCTAGCCAGAAACACATACCTCAGGTTTGTAACGATGCCACTGTCGAATTTTGATGTGATCTTGAAGTGTCCCAAGGTTTTGATTAGCGCGACGAGGAGAGTTCAACCATGTGATGGTGGACATAGTGTGTTCGTCTGCCATAGAAATAGGAACCGCAGAGAACATTTTGATTGCAATAATCTACACCATAACGGATATAGTCAGTGATAAAGGAACAATGGGAGCATACTCACCGGAAGTACATCAGCAAGTTCATCTCCTGATTTCAGGAGTGCTCGCCAGTAATCCCGCGGGCTCTCATTTGAGCGCATCTTGTGTTGAACGGATCTTCAGCACGGAAATAGGCTTTCAGCTGACTCTGAAGACGAGTGAGCGCTTCTGCAGGAGTCAAGTGCGCAAGTGCAGGGTTATGAGACTCCTCAGGGTCTAGTCGAGCTCGATGATGACTAGGACGGAGGATAATGCAGAATATACTTCCCCCACTTTGTGACGTGGCTGAGCAAATGCAGGTTCTCTTCCGTCCAGCTTTATCTCTACTATTCTTCCTCGCGATCCATTGGATAAATTCGCCGACGTTGCTAAATTCCGAGTCACATGACGCGCATTCCCATTGCCAATCGTAGAACTGTGGGTGTTTGCTTTGTGTGCTTCACCGACAATTTCGCATATGAAGTCGTCGTACCATGCTGAGTCCATGACTTTGTGTAGAATTTTCCGCGCGACAAATGTTACATAGAGTGTTCTTCGTCGATAGAAATGTTTGACAACTGCACGGTTATTACATTACGTTTGCACGCTGTTTCGTGGAGTGATAAGAATGGCGTCGTTCCACATCGGAACAGCAAAATTCGGAATATCACATTCGTCATTGGAGAGGACTAGACGGTGTATGATTGCCAAATCGGCACTCCATCCCAATCCGTCTTAACCACCCCTCAGACAATGTATCCTTCGCCTGCGACGACCAAACTTCCGCGCTGCACAACATCTCCTTCAAAGTCCCCCGCGGAGGGCGTACAGCCCTCGTAAGTAAGAGCGGAGCAGGCAAAAGCACAATCCTGCGCCTCCTCTACCGGTTCCACGACCTCCTCCAACTAGTGATGTGCACAATCCGGCTTCATACGGTACACATAGCCCCACGGACTTGCTGCTGCGGTATTAGGACCTGTTTCAGTGTTTGATCGCTATACGTACCATGTACTATGCGTTAGCTTTATCAGATACCACGCTACCGGGATGGCTTTGTGACAGAAAAAATTTCATGTTTCGAAGTGCAGCACTTAGGTGAGTTTGGTTGGCTTCAAGGATGTCGAGACCTTTCCATTTGCATACGCAGGATTCTCGCGGCAACAATTGTTACATGCCAAAAAGCTTTTACTGAGACCTGTATAAATAGTCTGCAGATCTATACATAAAATATTTGAATTCTTTGATACCGCTCTCCCAGCTGGCCGGGGACCAAGCTGTTTGCCTTGTTGGCGTATGCCCATAATACATCCCTGAAAGATGCATATCAAATGCAATTGATACCCAAGTCTTCAGCAATGATCATCGCAACCCGCTCTCCAATGAGAAGCGTCGTCGAATACGTTTTCTGTGGATATCGTTAGACCGCACATCAAAAATCCCTTGCTCAGCACCCACCGTGCTGACGTTCCACGGCAAGATGAACATATCTGCGACCTTCAGGTTTGACACGCCGTATACATTTAGTCGAGCGTCGACGACTCCTTGATCTACCTCGATTTCATGGCACAAGTTCCAAGCTACACATACAAAAATCAGATATAAAATTATGAAAGGTGCAGCTAAACACACCGAGTGCCGTATCGTTTGCACTGAAATTCGTTTCAGTATTTAACCGTGACTATGGGGATGGCAAGTCAGGATTTACTGATGTTGCGGTGGAATTGATTGATCGCCTTGTCATCTTCTGCAGTGTAGATGATGTCAGGCGCATTCAAGTCCACTGGTCCGGACGCTTCTCTGCAGACAGCAGCGCTTCCCTCTGGGAAATCAGGATGGCCAGCAGTGACTTCACCTCGGTAGCAAGACATGCGTCGAAAATTTCGCACGTCTTTTCGTACCCAAAGTCAAGAGGTACAATATCGGATGGACTATGCGGATTATCGTAGTCACGCAAGTTGCCCCAAATAAAATGCGTCGATTGCATATATGAGTTGTCGTCTTTATGTAATATATCTCACCTGTCTACAGGCCTCTAGTCATTGGGGACGTCTACACTCCTGTAAACGCTGGCAAAGAAAGATAGAATTGCAGGGATTACGTCGAACACCGGCGACATTGCAGGTAACGTTCTGGTTGTGAAACATGCGCAGGGGAAGAGGCACGAGATCATGGACTGCGACGAGGTGGACATACCATGGGTCAATGGTATCATGAAACAGTGAGTACAACGCCATGTAGGGAACCGTGCACTGACAATTGCCAGGTCCTTGAAGCGTGGGAGATTCTGGAATTGAACGGGTCTGAGGCAGAACGGGCTTCGAATGTGGTTTCGCTTGTAAAGAATGTGGTGCTTTTCAATGGGTCGAAACTGAATGGGATAGACTATGGAATAGTGTTGTACATTGTTTCGATATACTAGCTATAGGTGATTCGTGAGGAAACTTTGTGTAGCAAGCGGCTAGCCAAATTTATCATGGAGGGACTTGCTGCGTCAGCGGCGATACGGATTATGTAACCGTTATCTGGATATCACCGCTGCTGCAGTTTCTTAAAACCAACTTAAGTGGGATACACCTTGTTGAACACACTCAAATTCTCTTCATTCATTTTGCTCGGCAGCATCTCAAATTGATTTCACTTGTTGCACTACATGCAATATAGTACCCGTGTGCTCTCCTGCGGATGATGGTGTAAAGTAAGTATTATGCCTCCAGATCCACAAAGCGTCCTGACGTCCACTTCATTGCATAGATCGACCATGCCTGCATGATGAATGCTGGTGCAAGCCACGACGGTTATGGGCCTACCTATATGAGTTGAAACATTATGGGGGCATAATTTTTTCCTGCAGGAAAGGAAGAGGAAAGGAAAAAGGAAAGAGGAAAATAAATACCTATATGAGTTGAAACATTATGGGGGCATACCTATATGAGTTGAAACATTTATATGGTCAAAACTGAAATAGGTTTCAAACTTGTGAAACTATTTCTTTTTGTGGGCTGGTACATATCATGGAGGGTATGTCTAGGAATGATACCTATATGAGTTGAAACATTTATATGGTCATTTCAGAAATAGGTTTCAAACTTGTGAAAAAAATTTCTTTTCATGGGCTGGTACATATCATGGAGGGTACTTCTAGGAATGATATGAGCCAACAATTAAAGAAATCGGCGGTTGGGTTGTGGAGATATGGCCAAAATACTGACTTTTTGGCCCCACCACCATATGTCACCAATATTGATCTCCAGGTGGTCCAGGATCATCACCAATCGATTCCTACACCTAAAAAACCCTAGGACAGGCCTTTACAGTATCGGTCTTAAGTTAAATTCAAGCACAGCAAAATATAGGAGGTAGGAGGGGGGAGGAGGACCTTGTATATCTCAAGAACGCGATTTTTTCTGGGAAATCTGGCTCGACCATCGTGTTCAGGTGGATCAAGAACCCCCAGGAAAAATGCTTTTGTAGCACTGGCAAGTCATGGGAAGTCTGTAAAAATCGATCTTTGTGGGGGGTATGAGGCAAACTGACATATTTCAATTCAAACAGGCTAGAAATAATCTGGGACCATCTCCAATCGATTCCTGTGATCATAAAACACTAGGAACATCCTTTGATATATCAGTATTCACATAATATGAAGATATATGAGATAGGAGGGGGAGGGGGACCTTGCATATCTCAAGAACATGATTTTTTCTGGCAAATCTGGCTTGACCATCATGTTCAGAGGGTTCAATAACCCCCAGGAAGGATGCTCCTGAAGGACTGACAAGTCATGGGAAGCCTAGAAAAATCGATCTTTGTGGGGGGGGCATCAGGCAAACTGACACATCACAATTCACATGGGCCCGGATGACTCTGAGACCATCTCCAATCACTTAATATGATACAAAACACTAGGAACATCCTTTTATACATCAGTATCGACATGGAATCCTGCCTCTGGGCACAGTAGGTAGTAGGTAGGGGGAGGGGGTAGCATCACTCTGAAATATGATTTTTTCGGACCAAACCAGTGTTCCCATCAGATTCAGACGGCCAAATAACCCCAGAAACAAGTTCTATTTGAAGCCAAGCAAGTCATATGAAAGCTCAAAAAATCAATCATTGGGTGAGGCAGCATAACAGGGGTGACATTGCTTACATAAGCAAAAGCGGTCAACTTGACCATAGGTGGGCAACTTTGCAACAACATGACTTTGCCATATCAAATTGTTGCTCCTACTGGTCTATGGCTTCAGAAATAAGCCTGAGATCAAGCTATGCAAGTCATGCAAAGGCTGACAAAATTGACTTTGGGTGAGGGCCTCAGCACAACAGGACTTGATAACTCATGACTTTGGAACATGATTTTTTCGCACCAAACAAATGCTGCTATCAGATTCAGGAGGCTCAATAACTTCTAGAACAAGTCCTATCTTGAGCCAGGCAAGTCATGTGAAGGCTGAAAAAATCGATCTTAGAGGGTAAGGCAGCATGACAGGGGTGTTCAAATTTGAAACATGATTTTTACACATGAAATGGGCATGCCCACTCGATTTAGATGGTTCAATAACCTCAGGAACAAGTTCAAGATACAGTCATACATGTCATATGATGGCTGGAAAATCAATCTTAGAGAGGGAG
The DNA here is from genome assembly GCF_016647625.1 of Suillus subalutaceus. Classification (NCBI taxonomy): domain Eukaryota; kingdom Fungi; phylum Basidiomycota; class Agaricomycetes; order Boletales; family Suillaceae; genus Suillus; species Suillus subalutaceus. The sequence continues at coordinate 5,126 of NW_024540850.1, forward strand.
GCAGCATATCAATGTTGGTTATTTGCTTCTAATAAGCCAACTTGCAAAATTTCAACAAGCATCTTCCAATTACAATATATAGCTTTCGTTTGATTGACGCTGATCATATGCACAAAAATGTGCTGTTTCATCGAATATTTCTTATGATAAGATGTGGCTTTATTATTGTGGCCTGATGTGACAATGATTATATAAGCAAAAATGCGGTCAACTTGAACCAAAAAATTCTCTTTCTTGCTTCTCCCTCCCTCACTCATGTATTTAATTGCTGTCCCTTTGTAAACTGTACATATTTTGTCTTTGTAGTTCTGGGGCCTTTTGTGGTTGGTGTTACCCTTTGTGAGGGTCAAACCATTGTTGATGGCACCACCTTTTTTCGCTTCTGGGGGCTTTTATGGCTGGTGCAACCCTTTGTGAGGGTCGAGTCATTGTTTATGACACCAACTGTTTTGATTCTATGGTTGGTGCAACCCTTTGTGAGGGTCTAGTCATTGTTTATGGCACCAACCATTTTGATTCTGGGGGCTTTATGGCTGGTGCAACCCTTTGTGAGGGTCTAGTCATTGTTTATGACACCCACCTTTTCCCTTCTGGGGGCTTTTATGGTTGGTGCAACCCTTTGTGAGGGCCAAGTCATTTTTTATGACACCAACTGTTTTGATTCTGGGGGCTTTATGGCTGGTGCAACCCTTTGTGAGGGTCTAGTCGTTGTTTATGACACCACCCCTTTCCCCTTGTGGGGGCCTTTATGGTTGGTGCAACCTTTGTGAGGGTCGAGTCATTGTTTATGGCACCAAACTGTTTTGATTCCGGGGGCTTTTGTGGTTGGTGTAACCCTTTGTGAGGGTCGAGCCATTGTTGATGGCACCAACTGTTTCAGATCCGGGGGAATCTTGGTTAGTGTGACCCTTTGTGAGAGTCAAACTACTGTCAGTACTAACAAATGTTGCTTCTGACGGCATTTTGACTTTGTGCATTTATTCTTCGTGTCGCCCTGTATGATAGTCAAATCCCTGTTAATAGCACCTAATGTGACTAATAAATTTTCGCTTTTGAGGGCCTGTGTTGTTGTTGTCACCCTCTACGAAGATCAAGCCATTGCTGACAGTACTAATAATAATTTTCACTTCTGGGATGGTTTCCGTTGATGTCACCCTGCATGAGTCTAATATTATCACCGATATGAACAACAAATTTCGCTTCTTGAAGTGTTCGAGGTAGAATGACCATCATACTTGTATGTTTGTCACTGGATTCTCTATACACCTGGGTGACTCAAACTTCAAGAAAGATGTCTGAAACCAAGCATAAATTCTGTCCTCGCACCCTATGTAAGTAGATGAGCCACTGGCTATGACACATAGATAAGTTTGTCTATTTATTGAACAAGTTTAAAAACTATAGTGACTGCCAGTATATGGCAAGCCAAGAATAATAGATGTGATGTAGGGAGTTGTGCCTACAGGCTCACACCTGGTATCGTCAGGGCATTCAGACTGTCAAGTAACCTGGATTGCACATTCAGATCATGATTGATGACTTGGATGACATCAATAATAGATGGATGCACGTGTCTGGTGATGGAATGGACATTTGACAATGTCCTACCTGGTCCAATAAGATCACTAGATGTCTGAAGTCTGAGATCTACTTATATGGATCACATATTCAGGTGGGCCTCCTGTGAATATTTGTGGTCTGTGATTGACTACCAATAGCCAATTGATAGCATCATTGTTTCACGGCAGGAATTCCAGTATCATCAATTCTAGAGAAATGTGATGACTGTCCACCATCAGAGATACTATTTTTCATGCTCCACAGTATGTCACCTTCACCTTTCTCACATCTCACCTTCCGTTAGTAGGAACAGTGATGACATGTCTATGAAATAGAGCGACCTCCTCTTCTCACCTTTATTTCTCACTCTATTTCTTGGCCAGACATATCATTAGGGTTCCCACTAACAGAAGGTGAGATGGGAGAAAGGTGAAAGTGGTGATCTCAGACCTTGAATCCACTTGTCTTGTTCATCACTGTTCCCACCAATAACAGGTGAAATGTGAGAATGGCAAAGGTAGTGAAAATGAAGGCAGAAGGAAGTGACATTGAGCCTTACAGGGTAGGGTAGTAGGAAAGAGAAAGAGGGTACGAGAAACTGAATGAGTGACAGTATGAATGGGTATGTGGTAAAGTCATGAAATTATACCCCGGAAGCTATTTGATGAGTGGAAGAAGCTATAACTAGAGGATGCTATGAAATAACTCACAAATGTTGCTTTTACTGACCAGTGGATTCAATGTTCTTGAACATTCATTTTCCATGATTAATAACTTGGACTACATCAATAATGGATGCATGTGTCTGGTGATGAAACAGACATTTGACGGTGCCCTACCTGGTCCAATAAGACATCCTCCTCCTCTCTTTCTCTTTGTGTTCCAATGTCCTGAGAGCGACCAACGTAAGATCAGGTAACATCATAGTAAATATTGGCTATACAGTTAATTACAGTGTGTATGAATGCTCGAGTGTGCTGTATGATGCTTCACTTTCAAAAATCAAGTACTACGTGTCTACATCTATTCAGAATCGTGGAGCCTAGACAGAGGAAATGGTCTGCTCCGTCCGGAGGGACGTGGGGGAGGAGGGACCCTCTTGTGCTTGTTTGCCTTGGTTAGTATTTTGTGAAGGTCCCTGCGTTTCTGCCTGTCAGACCGCTTTCTGAGAGCTCCTAGAGCATCAAAGGGTGTGACATCCATTAGGTCTGCTGTAAAAATGCGTTTTCCCTTGATTATATTGACCGGGCGGCGTGCGATAGGTCCTCTCCGACTTTCACCAGCTCTCCCTAAGCATTCAATCTTGTAGAATGCCGGGTTAGTGATGAAGACAATGGCTGATTGTTTGACTCTCCATACAGCCGCAGCAGTGCTTGCAGGAAGACAGTGAATGTTTGAAAATATATCTGCAAGTCCATCCTGCAAGAACGCTCTCTCATCCTCGTCCATTCTTGTTAATAATCTGTGAAACTCTGCAATGTATCCTTCTCCAGTCCACAATGAAGACCACTGAGAGGATGCCTTCTTGAGCGATTTAGGATTGGGAAAGAAGGTGGACAATCGGTTTGCGAATGATTTTGACCTTGGGCCCATGCGTCCAGGGGTCACACCAGAATGGTCCTGGAGTCCGACATTACAGGCTTCGAAGGTCACAGCAGTCAGGGTGTCAGTGATGCTTGTTATCGTCCAACATTTCATGGCTTCCTGCAGTGATTCCGGGCATGGCCTAACTCCCTGGAAGATGTCATCTCTGAGCATGAGCCACAGGTGCCTGGTGCACATGACAAATAGTCGTCCCACAGACAGTTGCACGTGTGATAGTCTGGAAGGCCACACCCAAGGCTTCATAATGCTTGCTGGAGAGCTGGCTATGGCTGATTTCAGTCGAACCCATGAAGGCCTCCGACCAAGGGGAAACTCCTCGGATTCACGTTCTGCATCAGCTCTGGATATCTCTAGCCTCGCTGCTGTTCTAGCTCTCTGCACCTTCGTGTTTGCGCCCATGAGAGCAAGCACCGTGATGTCATCCTGCTGCTGGACATCATACAGGCAGGTATCGCTGGCGAGGTCGAATTCCTGCAGGAAGAACATTCCTGCAGTCTCTAGGACATTTCTATATTCCAAAAGGGCCAGAGATTCGCGTAGATGCGAGTCAAAAACAATTGGGGTGGAGGTTGTGGAACGGAGCATATAATTGAGGATGCTTGTGAGGACGCCGAGGTTTGGAGGATGTTTCCTCACTATGGCGATCTGAGTCCTTTGAATCTCACGCACACGTCTCGCCAGGAATCCAAACCACACCTCAGATGGGATCCATAGCACTGGGTCAGATCTCAGATACTCTTCTGCCTGAATCATAATCATTGACATTGAACCATTACACTCGAGTGAGGATCACTTACCGTCGATATTACACTACCAAGAATGAGTCTGGCGGCCTTCCCACTGGTCCTGTATTCATCTCGCACGCCATAGGTTTTGCCTTTGGAACCAGTCAACACTCTTTCGATATTGAAGCATTCGGTCATGTAATTTGATGATGCTTTGTAGGTTATGGGCCCTCCTAGGGTTGCCTAGGGTCCACTTTTTGCCTCCCACGGTCCAAAAAGGGGTTTAACGCGCGCGCCGCAACCACTATGCCTGGCCCTCTAGGACTGCCACCCCAACACCACCATCATTCGACCCCTATGCCTGGCGCTCTAGGACTGCCGCCGCCGCACCACCATCATTCGACCCCCCTCTGTGCGCAGTGGCACTCTGAGACTGCCACCCATGCTACATCATCAATCAATCATCCACTATGCCTGGCGCTCTAGGACTGCCGCCGCTACACCACCATCATTCGACCCCCGGCACTCCACCACTCATCACCATTCGACCCCCCCCCCCTCTAAGCTGGCCACTCACACCATTTCTCACTATGCCTGGCGCTCTAGGACTGCCGCCGCCAACACCACCATCATTCGACCCCACTTCTCATCATACTTGCAAAACCCCCTCCAAAATGACCCTGCACACAGCGGCCATCCAGGAAGGCCACCATGCCGCACCTTGGACTGCTGCCGCCGCACCACCATCATTCCCCCCTCCCCCCCTCTAAGCTGGCCACTCACCACCATTTCTCACTATGCCTGGCGCTCTAGGACTGCCGCCGCCGCACCACATCATCCGCCTGGCACTCTAGGACTGCCGCCGCTGCACCACCATCATTCGACCGCCCGCCGCCTGGCACTCTAGGACTGCCCCCACCACACCACCATCATTCAACCCCCACTCCACAATCTCTCCCTATGCACATTCTGAGAGTGCCACCCCATGGTGTACATGCTAAACCCCCACAACAGTTCCTCTACCAAAAATCACCCTGTGCACAGTGGCAGTCTGAGACTGCCACCAACGGACACCTCCATTGTGAGAATCTGATCAACTGCTACATCTGCTCACAACCACAGCAGTTCCTCCTATGAAAAATCACACTTTGCACACAGTGGCACTCTGAGACTGCCATACATGATAACCCCTCCATGCACCATTCTCTACTAGACCCCCACACCACAGTGGCACTCTAGGACTGCCACCAAAACCCCCTCTAAAAATGACCCTGCGCACAGCGGCCATCCAGGAAGGCTGCCATGTGTCATCATTCTCATCATACACACAATCCACTGCATTTCTCTATCAAAAATTGACCCCACATGCGGTGGCACTCTAGGACTGCCACAAATATGTCGCTATTCTTGATATTGTATATACAAACAACATTTCTCTAATCAAAAGTGGCACTCTAGGACTGCCACCATGCACACCTTCAAAACAAAATATGTCACCATTCTGGATATTGTATATGAGGTTGCGCACTTAACATTTCTCAATGAAAAATGGACCCCACACGCAGTGGCACTCTGAGACTGCCGCTATGCCCACACCTTTGGTTTTCATTCGCATCATCCTCTCTTTGCGCACCTTTGACATGCATCAGTAAACTACAATAGCCTCCTACAGCTCCTACAGAGTGCTACAGTGCTGACCCCACACGCAGTGTGGCACTCTGAGACTGCCACTATGCAACACACCTTTGACATACATCAGAAAACTACAATATCCTCCTACAGCTCCTACAGAGTGCTACAGTGCTTTAGTTTGGTAAAATTGACTCCACATGCAGTGGCACTCTAGGACTGCCACTATGGCCCCACATCTTTGATTTTCAATTCACACCACCCACAACATTTCTCTATCAAAAAAAAAACCCCACACACAGTGGCATCTAAGACTGCCACTATGCACACACTTTTGGTTTTTATTCACACCACCCTATCTTTGCGCACCTTTGACATATGTCACTCTTTTCAGAGTCATTTCATTCATATGACCCAAAGATCTCATTGTCAGCATATGTTCATGCTGTTTCATTTTCATTCACACACACCACATCATGATCTTCAAAGTCACAACCACACTTAAAATGACCTTATGCACAGCAGCACTCTAGGACTTCCACCATGCACATCTTACTAAAATTGACCAGGCATGATGTTAATGAAATGACTTTTGACAATGTTCATGGTTGGGAATTAGTGACATATGCCCCAGATATGATGTACCAATGAGGCAGATGGACAAGTGACCCACACACAGTAGCAGTCTTAGAGTGCCACTATGCATTTCTCAATGAAAAATGGACCCCACATGCAGTGGCACTCTAAGACTGCCACTATGCCCACACCTTTGGTTTTCATTCATACCACCCTATCTTTGCGCACTTTTGACCATGTCAATGTCCTTTGAAATCACACCACCCTATCTTTGCGCACTTTTGACATATGTCAAGGTCCAGACTAGGTTCATGGAAGATATACAGCAGAGCAACATTGAAAGTTTGTATTTAATGTCTTTGCATTATTGTCAACCATTGCATCTTGAATCTTGAATATCAAATTTGTGTGCATGCATATGCCACTGTACTGTACATCTTTAGCTTTGTGACAGGCTAATTGAATTAGATATCCTTCTTCATGGCTCTTCTGGAAAAACACCACATTCTCTTCTCTAGTCAATTTAATTAAGGACAAGTATTACTTGAAATCCATGGGGCTTTTTGGGGCTTTTCTGGGCATCCAGAAAATCAGGACATGAAGAGAACAATGGTTAGACTGCAGTGAAAAAATGTGGTCAATGAAGAACACAGGGTGAGGTTTAGGTGGCTCACATCAGGGTTGAACTGCAGTGAAAAAACTGTGGTCAATGAAGAACACCAGGTAAAGTTTGCTTTACTCATAATGACAAAAAATGGTGTATGGCATGAGTAAATGTATGTTCTTCAGGGGAACAAGGAGGAGGGAGTGTCTGTGTGGTGATGGAGTAAGGAAGGCTTGTGTGGATTGTCTTAACAAACACCTTATCCTTCATGACTGTAGTGTCATTTACCCAATGCACATGTTCCTCATGTTCCTTTTCAAGGCCCAATGCCTTGGCTCCCTTCATCCCAAGTTGATTGAAATCCCACATTTGTATTGTTCTGCAAGGGTTGACCTGCAGTGGCTTTAAGTGACGTGACGAGGGAAACAAATCTGCTTCTGAACATGTATCCAGTCCAGATATGAGAGTGTGGTGGAGACTTCAAAAGTGTGTACCTGTGGGACCCCATGTGTCCCAGCTGATAAATATGTGGAGAAGTCCGTGGGGGAAGGGTCATAACATAAGATAATAATATATTCCCTGGTTGTGAACAGGTCATACCAGACCTGCTTCTTCTTCTTCATCTTCTTCTCCTTAACCCAGGTGGTAATGAGGAGAAGTCTTTGTCCAAGTGCTATGGAGAAGGGAATGTGTGCCTTTGGGTTAGGCTTCCACTTGGGTGAAGTGTCAAAGCAAATTACAATTGCCACAGGGCTGGCCCTAAGGTCGAAAGGCAGGAATCCAAAAACACAAACATAATCTGCTGTGAGGGTAACCTTGCTGGTGGAAGGTTTTGGTATGTCCAGAACAAAAAGTCAAGGCTCTGTAACTTCATCCTCATTCATCACTGTTACCACAATAGAAGGTGAGAAGTGAGGAAAGTAAAGGTGCAAATTCCATGACTGGAGCGTGTCTGGGGCAGATGGTATCAGAATAATGGGTAACAAGAACTCATCTACAATTTGAATCACCAGTATGAGTTTGCCCATTTTCCAGTTCCATACAGTAAGCTCTGGAGTGTTGTTTAACTTTTCTTTTGGAGCCATGGACAAGACACCAAGGAAGTCACTGGATACCTGGATGCTAAAATTTACTTTGGTGCATTGCATATCCAGATTAGGGTTGATAACTCGAACTGCATCAATAACAGACAGATGAACATGTCCAGTAGTGACAGATCCCAGGTGTATCTGAATCTATATATGTGATGTCATGTTATCACAGGCTGGACTGTAGTTTGTTTCAGAATCAGATACTTGACATGCGCCACATACAGAATGGGCTTCTCAACCAGCACCAGAAGATCTTGTGCAAGTACTGCAATGCTTTGTTATAGACCATGAGGCAAGGAATATGATGTACCAATGAGGCAGATGGACAACTTCATGCTAAAAATTCTTGATCTGTCAGAGGTTTTTTTACATATAATCATCACCACATATTCAACTGTTCTTGGCAGGAAAAGATGAAGAGTCTTACTGTAGTCAACCAGGAGATGGAGACCATTTAGGGTCAAGTTGGAATTGATGGCAAATTTATGATATATGCAATTCCTACTATAGTCTATGCACTTCCCCTGAATTTTCTATACCTTACTTCAATTTAATTTGGACATTTCTGAGCATGTATCACCAAGATACAACTTAGCAGTTCAAATTAAATACTTAACATACTCTTTATCCTTTCTATAATTCTTTATTTTATTTACCCCTATGACAAACATATGTACATACACATTCTATGCACACTTTATTTACATCTATGTACTCAAGGCAGTGATGCCAACCAAACCAAGATATACAATGAACAGCTTGGAATGGATTGGTAATCAATGCACAGCAATAAGGCAGTGCTAGAAGGACCTGAACACAGCCTTTGCTGAGTATTCTAGAACATTCTATGAGTATCTTACCAATCATTCTATGACATTCCATAACATTCCATGACATTCTATAAACATTCTATAACATTCTATAGTTCTTTCTCAATAATTCTGACACATTCTGGAATATTCTATAGTACATCAGTAATCAGTAGCACAGCCACTAGTCTAGTAGTATATAAGGGGTTTATTTTCCCCTCTTGTGAAGCATAGTTAGGGGAACATAGGGGAACATTCTTTCACCCCTTAGATTCTTTGTCCCCAGTATTTGAGTGAACATTCAAGTGAATATCAGGAGAAATATTGGCTTATTTAGCTCCATTGTTTTGACATTATTCTTCACATTCTTCAGAAGTATTGGCCACATTCTTGAGCCACATTTGATTACATAATCTTCAATTAGCACATTCTTAAAGCACATTCTTCAGAAGTATTTGGCCACATTCTTGAGCCATCTTTGATTCTATCGTCTTCAATCATTCTAGTTCTCTTTTAGACACAGGAAAAGTTCTGTGGGGAGAATTTCATGTATTATTCATCAATTAGGGTAGACACAAATAAGACCTACAATCTGTCAATGAATATTAAGAGCTTGGCCACTTAATACTACATCAAGAAGGTATACTCTATTCTGGACTGTGTCATTACTCATTGTGAGATCCTGAGCAGCAGAGAGTTGGTTTCAAGGCTACAGTATTGGGACGATCCCGCTAGTGAATTTGTTCTCCATTGCTGAAGTATAAGTAAAGAATATCCAAGAGGGATATAGTATAGTTCTAGTTCATTGCATACAGCTGCAACACATTATTCTAAAGGTTATAGCACTATCTTGTGCTACTATTGGTTTCTATTGTTATTCGTTTCTATTGTTTCTTTGCCCCTTTTACATCACTAGTGTTCGCTTGAAAAAGTTCAACACACCTGGTCCCCCACGAACAACCATGTTATCAACCGTTGGTAATTGTCTGAACTGTTGACCATGGAGGATTGTGAAAATTTGGAGAGTTTTCTTGCCTTTCACATCCTAGTAAGACAAAATTGGAGCCCACCACGAGGGGGGGAAATCTTGTTGTTTCTTGATAACGCTCCTGATTGTTTTATCTAAATTAGTTTGATCATCATCATCATCATCAACATCATTATGGGTAGCATTGGAGGCACAAACCCCGTTAGTTCTTCATCAACGAGTGGATTACCAACATCTACTACTCAAGTACCAGCAGCATCATCATTGAGCACAGCCACATCAGCCACAATGACAACATCTGTGCCACCTGTTTTCCCCACAGGTATCATGGGAATAACTCAGCCACAAGGACCATATATATTACCAAATCCAGGAACTAAGCATGCACCACCCAAATTTAGGGGTGAATACACACAAGTCAATCATTTCATCAAGAGATATGAGAAGCTTTGTCACACATACCAAATAACAAATCCTAAAGATATTTGCGAGAACATTACCCAATATTGTTCAACACGTGTAACTGATCTTATTGAAGTATTAGAAGGATATACCACACATGACTGGGTATCGCTTAAAACTGATCTGTTGAAATACTTTGATGCAGATCGTGATTCTAAGCGATACACACAGCAGGATTTAATGCACTTTGCCATTAAGCAAAAGCAGAAGCCCATCAAGACTCTTTTGGAATGGGAGCGTTATATGAGGGAGTTTACGACCATTGGAGGATGGCTCATGACACACAAAAGCTTAGTGTTAGTGACCATGCCACATACCTTTGGAAGGAATTCATAAGAATTTGAGGAGGAGAATTGAGAGTAGGCTAATTGCAAAGGACCCATTGCGAGATCATTCGACACCATATACTCCAGCTGAGATCATTGCAACAGTAGAGAAATGTCTACAACGGGACCGCTTTGAAACCAATTTAGCTTATTCCGACTCAGATACATCATCAGAAGAGGAGACCAGCTCTAGTTCAGAATCAGATAGCGATTCAGGAAGTGATAGTGATTCTGAGTCTGAGGATGATTATAAGTCTAGGCATAAATCGAACAAGAAGCATACCAAGTCTAAGTAAATAAATCTAGCAAGCACAAAGTTAGGTTTGATGACAGCACAGATGATGAGGTAAGCAGCCACAAGAGCTGAAAAATGAAATCTAAGTCAAAGAAGTCAAAATCAAAGGATTCGACTCTGATTCAGATAATTCAAGAAGTGAGGAGAAAGAAGTAAAAAGTAAGAGTAACAGAAAGCTTAAAGCCAAAGCTAAGGAAAAGGAGCAGATAGAAGACCTGATTATATGCCTAAATAGTCTGTCTTTGGGTGACCCAAGTTATGCATTACTATACTTTAGGGCACAAATAGATTCATCATCAATAGTGAATGTGTTCCCTAAGCCTGTGAAGCAAGGAAGTTTCAATAGGCCACCACCTCAAGTTCCACCAAGACCACAGGAAGGACAACAACTGCAAATCATGCCAAGCCCTCCTACCAATATTAGATTAGGAGCAACTAAGTATCCCTGTTTCGGGTGCGGAGGTAGTCACAATCTATTAGCTTGTCCTGAAATCAATGCTCTGGTGGAAAAAGGATTACTAGCAAGACATTATTCGGAAGAATAACACTACCAGGAGGAATTCATATTCGTCGTGAAGGAGATGAGACAATTATTATGGCTCATCAGAGAATGATGGGTAATCAGCAACCTGAAGTACACATTTTGTCAAGAT
>NW_024540851.1:0-16428 GCF_016647625.1 Suillus subalutaceus
CCATTCCTGCGAGCGATGTCAATCAGACCCTTTCTCTCCTCCTGGCTTTTATATTTGTGTTCTTCGTCGTCCTCTGCTTCTTCTTCGACTCACATCCCAACATTTCCATATGGCGAGCCAGTACTCGACACAATAGCAAAGATACACCCATGGACGAGCTATATCTGGTGGGGAGGGGCACATAGCCGAGAAGGATGGTCCTTCACAACAGGAAACCCGCAAAACACTGCTCAGCGTTATCTCCTACACCATACTTCGTCAGTTCCGGAAACACCGTAGTGGATCCTGTGAGGCGATCGTGCATTCCATTGGTCCATAGACAGCTCGGCCTTCGTGACAGGGATGCAGAAATCACTGATTGGTTTAGGAAGTGGTTTGATGATGACAGCAGGTTTTGCTGTTGTTCATCGCACGACGCTTGTACGTGGGATTGCAGAACCTTGCCAACTAGCTTTGACTGTTTGCGTGCTGTTCGCTTGGTGCGGAGCCATTCAGTGAATGTAAGAACGAAAGTGGGGCAAAGCTGTTCTTGTAAGACTGACAATCGGGAAAAAAAGACATAAAATGCAAGCCTAGATGGCTTCAAAAACTCCGCCGGGAATCGCCGATATGTGTGGTTCAATTGTGCTCAAGAGTCAAGAGGTCCCTGACCGGGGAAAAAAAAAAAAAATGAAGAAAAAAAGTGAAAAAAAAAAAAAGTGGCACGAGGGGCCATCTCACCACCGTAAGACCTTCTTGCTTGGGGAATCACCTGCAAACCGTTTGGAAGAAAAAAACTCGTCGCTTGCACCTACAGGAATTCGGAGGTAATTCCCTTTACTAACTTCCGCAGGTTCTGGACGAGCTGCAGTCTAAAACTACATGGGGCCATTTGCTAGCCCTTCCCCTGGAAGCATGATGGGGCTGGCATGTTCCAATGCATCAACGTTCCATAACATCGTCATTTGCACTGTAATAGCAACTTGTTTCGCTTGCTGTCGTAGTAGTGAAGTAAGTGTTTGGCGATTTTTTTAGCCCTCACCAGCAAAGTCACGGGGCTTTGTCAAGCTTTTACCGGGCTAGTGACAAACAGCTGATTTCACGCTTGCGCTTTTCGGCCGGAAAAAAGAAGCGGAGCATTCGATTTGTTCTTATGTGTGCTGGTGTTTTCCTATGCTCGAGACTCTCGGCATGAACCATCCCAATTGTCCTCGCCTCCGAGGGCCGATGTTTAAGTCCCATTTACAAGAGAACAATTCCGAGAAAGAACTGACATCTCCGGATAAAATTAAGTTCAGAAAAGCCCTCATTCCCCGGAGGAAAAAGGATTTTCATACAGCTGGTTAGGACGCCTTTATTTTTCTTTGACATCGTGCTGTAGTGCTCAGGTTGTGTGTTTGTTTCTCGATCGAGTCTCAATCAGCTCGATTCTCGTCAGTCATCACTTTTTTGATGCTCAGATTGGTTTTTATTTACAACTACAACAGGAGCCGTTTGACGCCTCCCAAGGTGACGCCAATAAGAACCTCCGGGGAACCCTCTCACCCCCTTCCTAATGTTCGGCATTTCTGAGCGTGTACCTCTTGATTCCGCCTATTTTAATTCCGTCGATTTTCAGTGGACTGTAGAAACTAGGACCACCAGGTGTGCATTTCTGATTATTAGAAAAAGAGAACAGTGTCAGTGCTGATCCAGCACCAGACTGATTCATAGATCACTTCACACAAAAGACGATGTGTCGATCATCGAAGATTGAAGGCTCTGGATGACAATCAGTGGGTCGAGCGATGAGGTGTCCTGCCTAGAGCTGTATCATGGTGAGCCATGCAACCATCCTGACAGCAACTCGGGAAACTTAGGATTCCATGAGTCTTCCGGTAATAATATATATTGTATTGGCAGCTTTCAGTAGAATCCGACATTCATCGATATAGATTTCGATTTTTTGTGACTTCAATGCAACATCGACCAGCATCAATGCCATCAAATATCTTCTCGATCAGTACTTTGGTGTGGGCCGCTAAGGGTTTCAGTACGCACGCTCTCATGGACCTGGCGCTTGTACAGCCTGATATGGGAGACTACAATCAAGACTGATGGAGAGGAGAGCAGTCCATATGCATTCTTGAGCGTGTTAAATATCAGTGTGCACAACATGAGTTTCATTTGCCTCTTGTCTGGCGTTTTTTCAGGCAAGGACTGCTGCCAGGACAACGTGTCGATAAAGTCGCTCATAAAGTACACTGGCAAAATCGAAGGGAGACAATACGTTCCATGAATCACTGTCGATGATACTGTGTGATCGCAGCAGTGTCCAAGTAGGACTCGTTCCGTATCCTCATGAATGAGCTCAAGGATGTAATTAAAGAGGTGAGTCGCTGATTCTTATAAAGTTCCTATACAAACCATGGTCCTTCTGGTCGTCCCTCTCAGAAGAAACCCTTCAATTTCACTAACCTGATTTTCATCTTACATGTATATGGAGGAGGAGGAAGCGATGACTATCACCCAACGGCAACCAAGGAACACATCAAAAGACAGAAATATCAAAAACTCGAATGGGAAAATGAATGACGAAAGCCTGGATGGAGTATATCCGTTCCGCCCAGAGGACAAGGAAATTTGAAGGGTGTGCCCCTGGATTGATGCTTTGGAATTGGTTTTACCTGGTCTCCTGGTTGGCCTATCATCTGGTTTTTCCATATTCGAACACCCAACCACGCAATGCAGAGTCATTTAGATTAAACACAGCTGGATGGTTGATGCTGCCAGTAGTACAACTCATAGAGCTGGTAAGAGTACTCAGAGATGTATTTCAGTCACCTGGAAATGTGTAAATCAGGGGCATGCAGACATTTCCCCCTCATTAGGTCGACGCATTTGTGAAAACAATAACACGTAGAAAAGAGATGTAGAGATGTCACTTTTAAAGGTAAGTTTTTATGTAAACCCGGTGTTGTACAATGTGTTTTCTATGAGAAAAGGCAGAGAGCCCACGAACCATTTTGGAATATGTAGGCAGACATGCTTCCACACAAAAAAAAAAAACCAGCATTCCTTATCCTCTATGGTATGTACTCACTACAGTCCTTTCCCAACTCCTTGAAAATCGAAAAATACACAGCTGCTTCCTCAACACGAGTCTGACGCTGAAGCTGGGCTGCATGCCATGCTCAGGGCTCTGCTGCTTAAAAGCCTTTTCTGTGCGGAATCCATATTCAACCCATCTGATGAGACCCCCTGAAAAATATTGAGTAAAAGATAACCTTTTCTCCCGCGGAGCAATAGAGATGTTGCCATGTCGGAGGATTGCAGAGGGGATCAGGATGGTGGCACCCGGTGGAAATTGGATGATGAGTCCAAGGTCAAATAGAACCAAGTGACCACCGGTGGTTGGGTCGAAATTTCCTAACGCAGTAATGCTACACATCCCACTGGCGAAATTTCCATTGTCGGTGTGATCAAATGTGACAGTGGCGGGTCCAAGATTGAACGTGGTAGCAGCAAAACACTGTTATGAAAATTCCATGTGAGATGTGGATGCATGCTCTTGAGAGATGATTTGGTGTTGGCATACACCTTATGGACCTTGGGCGCGTAATGACAAAGTATGCCTTTTCAAATGAATAAACACACACAGGACAGAAGGTTAGTACTCACTACTGCCAAAACCTGCCAACCTTTGAATGGCTGGTTCAGACAGGAAGTGTCCGAAGCTCCTGTTGGTTTGTCTTGGAGTGTTGAAGATTACCGGGCTCCTATGTGAGTTTCTGTCTGTTAGTGCGCGGGGCGGCCTGAATGTGATCGATAAAAATACCTGTTGACCACCCCCATATGATACTCCAACGCCAAGGCATGGATAGAGGCCTCGCCGGTGATGGGTATCAGATAACTTGAAGGTGCAACGCTCCCGTGCATTCTCCATTGCAGCGCAGGCTTGAGATATTGTAAGCTCCCAGTCATCATCCCGAGGTTGGCCAGCTAGGACTCCGATTACCCTTCCGTTCTTATCCAGTAGTGTTTGGGGGGATCTGTTATAAGTCAGCCCATGATCCTGCATGGAATCTGCCTGGAACACACCTTCCATCCCACTCCACTAAGCAAAATCCTTTGTCAAGTAGCGTCTGCAGTTCTTGCACTCCGTCGACACTCTCAACTCGTTTTCCAACATTGCTCCATTCGCTATAGGCAACCCCTGCAACGAGATTGTGTGGGCATAGGATGTTTGAGGACTCGCTTGGAGGTCAATTTAAGTATAGGTACATATGCGTTGGCAGCCTTTTCTTGCCTCTTCCGTCGACGACGTGAATTGCTGCCTTTCTTTTATGGGAGACACCCTTCGCCTGGACAATTCGTTGTTTTCCGTTGCTAGCATGTGTATGAGTGTAGTCGTCGACTAGATTGGTGTTGCATGTGTTGGAGGGGCAAATAATCTTGATCAATTGCTTCGTGGACGACCATCTCTGGCTTGGGGTCCTTAGTTATCCCATGAGTGAGTGCATCCTGCCGCTCAAAGGCTCTGCTCAGAGAGAAGAAGTAAATCTTGGTTAGTATGCAAGGAACTGTGT
The DNA here is from genome assembly GCF_016647625.1 of Suillus subalutaceus. Classification (NCBI taxonomy): domain Eukaryota; kingdom Fungi; phylum Basidiomycota; class Agaricomycetes; order Boletales; family Suillaceae; genus Suillus; species Suillus subalutaceus. Next base: position 4,548 of record NW_024540851.1, read on the forward strand.
GCATGTTGTCAGAATGTTGAGTCTGTGTTGTATCAGTAGATGACACCAGTCTCATTTGCAAAAAAAAAACACACCGTCAAGTTGTGGTCCTGTGTCTTCCTAAATGAGTTGCTAAGTCTGTTTACTGGGGAAATGTACGATTAGCTAATGTACATTCTAGAAATGACCAGCGAGCCGGAGAGAATCCCGGGTCTCAAATGCAGTCACAACACCACAGTGTGAAGTCCCGCCCGTCACATCATGCCTCCACCCGCCGCCACCAGGTGCTGCATATTAACGCATGGGCCATATGCATTACGTCCCTCTTTCCTGCCATGTACTCGACATACTCCCCCTCCATCAACGAGTTTCTGGCTGAAAGAGTTGCTATTTCCGAAGATGACGTTGATGTCCTTGATACGAAATGCAGTCATTTTCCTCCCATTCGGGTCACACTCTTCATTGCTGTTGCAGAGTGCTTCATCGAACGACATCATAGTAATGGTGCAACTAGACCAAGTCATTGTTATGCAAAAACATCGTGTACAACATCGAAATTCCTCACTCTACCATAATACCAGAAGCACATCGGATGATCTCCTCAACCCTACATACTGAAAGGCAAATCCACAGAAATCTCCAATGAGACAGCGCATTTTTGGATCAGTCATTTTGTAGTATCTTGTCTTTTCTCAACTGTTGTTTCTAACACACCAGTAATCAATCATTAGTACTACGGAGTCAAAGAGCCATCTGCTCCGGTCTACGATTCGGAGAGCATCATAAAGCCCAAACGCGACCATATACAAGCCCCGCCGGCTGTCCCTGATGTCTCCGCTGCTGTCTATGATCCAGAGAGCATTACAGAGTCCGAAAACGAAACAGATGCACGTAGCCTTGCACAAAAAGCCCCACATTCCGTCCCTTACGTCCTTTTTCCTGTCTATGATTCGGAGAGCATTACGGAGCCTGAAAGCGGACAAGATGTACCTACAAAAACCTTGCCTGCTATTCGAGCAGCATTGGCTTCATGGGGTCAGGTGGCATTAGGAGACTTTTCCCGTGGTCTCAACAAGACGGAATAATTGAGTTGATTTGACACCGGCATGAGGCTTGTTGGGAAAGATTAGCGTAGAAGGAAAAAAATACAGAGACGGATTGCTTGAGTTAAATTGCTAATTTTTCAGTCCATCGGTCACTGTGATGAACGGATCAGCGATCCATTGTTAGCTGTCTTGGGTCAAAGATGTACCGCAGCCGCCACTGTGAGGATGTCATGCAAGACCAGATGTCGTTCTATTGAGGTAATAATACTGCGGGAGGATAGAAAGATTGATGCATAAAAAGATCGCTCTCCATGGTGAATACAGAGCCAAGCGATTCCTGGAATGTCTTCTCTTGTGTCCCATGCACGTTGACTTTCCCAAAAAATCCATCACACCCCTGTATTTCGTTGGTCCACTAGAAGAATCGACTTTGATCAAGATCCTCTCGCTCTGCAACGGTGTCGCACTACTTGCTCTATTGGTTGCGACAGATGCATTCATCAAAGATGAATCATCACTTTCTACGAACGGCGGGAAGTGCATGGATGAATCTGAATCCAACTTACGTGTGCGCCCTTCTTCGAACCTCGCTATTGTCGGTTGTGTACATTGTTATACTAGTATTCGAGCTACATCTCAATTGCTCCGCTGTGTGGATGACTGCAACATTGTCAATATTAATACTAACATTTCTATCTATCAACATAGTATCAAGCAGTAATCTACAGCCACTTAAACATTATCATCCTCATCCACAGTGCCTTCCTCTTCCAACTTCCGAAGAGTGTTCCGGATAGCTGACATTTCACGGGGTTTCAGCGAGCGACAGATTGCGGAGCACTCGTGAGAATCGACAAGATCACGGATACCCTCGAAGCCATGATCTCCGAGTCCAGATTCACTGTATCAACACACTAGAGTTAGGGCAGCAATACATCATAATTATGGAACATACCCAAGGGGAGTATGAGTCATGGGATCAAACATTGTCAGAACAGAATCAGTATCATGCAAGATGCCATGGTCAATGTAACTTGGATAGGATACAGACAATGAGTTGCAAGAGAAATAGAACTGCGTCATACATACCATGCAGGTCTGCAAACATATACTCGCATGCAGAACTCTCCAAGACGAATGGCTAAAAGCCATGATGGTTGCGGACCGTTTATCAGTGCGGTTGCGCACTCCAAGAGTCCCGGAAAATTTGAGAACAGCAGAAGAAACTCGGCGAGGCTCAACTAGATAAATTGAAGTTGGCTGATGCGTAGGGATAATATCTTCGCTAATTGGAGTCTGAAGTTCCGCTTCGACATCGACAACTTGGCCTGCATCGGAGTAGGTCTTGATAATAAAGCCATCAGAAACCTGAAACACTAAAGATTGTTAGGTCGATTGTTGATTTCTAAATTGTCCAAATAAACTTACCTGCAGTGTCGACACCTTCCTGAATGACTCGCTGTGTAAATTTGGCTTCGAAATAGCTTAACCTTTTGAGCCGGATCAGATCAGCTGCATCTCGACCAACAAAAATGGCCTGACGTATACTGTGACCTTCACCATCCCGTTTCCAACGCCAAAACCCTTCGATTGGTGTGTTGTGTTTGCTCTGCACTTGTCTTGATGCAGGCCATTGATCTAGAGTGAACTCGGGAGCAGCATGCAGACTGACGAATACAGATGTTAACATTTGCATAAATGGTACAAAAAAATCCGTACCGCAAGCGCTCCTGGCAACGGACCATGTCGCCAACCTCAGAACCCTTATCTGTTGTAAGTTAGATCTGTGCACCTAGTAGGACCACACTGGTGAGTATGAATGTTGGTTGCGGAGAAAAGCACACGCACAGCCATACTCCTCAACGAGATCAAGAAATACATGTCCAATGATATTTGAAAGTCTCACATTAGGCAAGCAACGCATGTAAGGAACGAAAGTTGAGAACTGATCCTTGAATGCATAAATTGGCAAAGTTACATCTCCCATCTTCAGAGCCTGAGCAGAAAGCTTCTCATGGCCATCTGCATGTTGCTGATGCCATGGCCCAATGCAGTCTAATGGTACACGATCAATTGCATCTTTCGACCCCACAAATCGTGCGTCAAACTCGGCATCAAAGTGATCATGAAGTATCTGCCTGACTTCATCACTGTTAAATTTAGCATAGTTGATTTTGTAAATAGTATGGAGAAATATTACAAACTTACCGCTTCACCAAGGTGCCTTGGTTGGCTAACGTTTGACAAACTTGTGCGACACCCCATTTCCCAGGGAGATCGTGGCATCTGGCATCAATGACAGCCTGTGTCCGCTCCTCGGTTGTAGTGCTGACATTTTTCCGTATGCTCTCGATACCCAGTTGCTTTCTGATCTGAAAAAGTTTTCGTTGTCTTTGTGACTTCCATCAGACTCGTTGAAAATTTTCAATGAACTCATACTCACTTGATTTGAAGACCGAACTCCTTTTCTATGCGAACTATTTGTTCTTCTGCAGTCAAGCCAGACCCATTCTTCTCATGGCTATATTGCTGGAATGCAGTGCGAAAAGCATCGTCTTCGGGATCTGTGGAATTCCGAAAGTTTGTCAGTTGAAGTGCAATGTCACCAAATAACATATTTTGTACTACATACAGTCCTTCTTACCCCATTGATTATTGCCTTCGACGTTTGGCATTCATATTGACAATGTTGCAGTCGTACACGCAGCGGAGCAGTTGAGATGTAGCTCGAATACTAGTATAACAATGTACACAACTGACAACAGCGAGGTTCAAAGAAGGCCGCACACGCAAGTTGGATTCAGATTCATCCATGCACTTCCCGCCATTCGTACACTGTCAGGCAATAACAAAACAATTATAGTGCAGGCATGAGCTGAGTGATGGTATTGTGTTGGAGCTTCATCGTTTCATTATGCTGTTACACATGCACATTTATTATGTCCCTTCCGCGTCTTGCGCACTGTGCCCTTTGCTAAAAGAAAACTGTCAAAAGTTTGTCAATGGAAGACTGGCGGGTTGTGTGGAGAGCATCCGTTTCTGCACGCTATGCTCGCAATGCCTACTTACAACCGTTCGGCTGCAAGATGGTAGAAGAAGTCATCAAAGGGTAAGGTGTAGGTAGGGTGCGGGAATCAAGGTGCAGGAGGTAGAGGTTGGCTGGTAATATGGAGGTGCTATTCATACCAAAAGGCTTACTAGAAAGTATCTTATAGTTGTCCTATGCAGTAATTCAATTAAAATAAGCACGGGTGAGCCGCTAGACTGCAAATTAGAGAATCGTGAATGTACGGTACATAGATCAACCGGAAGTGCCCTTGCTGTTGCACTTGGCAGTCCGAAATTCCGTTGCAGTACCAAGCGCTATCGGTGAATGGTGGACGGCATCTTCCATGCCATCGCATATAGGACACCCAAGATCGATGGCACTGCGGTGACAATTTAATGTTTGAGCTTGTCGTCAGGGCTAAGCATCCAAGGGGCTCTTAATTCTGAATGGTAACACTGGAATGTATATATTCCCGTTACCTACTAAGTGGTAATATAAGTGCTGCTTAGTACCTCTGTACTTCAACAGTGCCGGAAGGAAACAGTTCTCTGTCTATTCATTGGTGATGTATATTGTAGCTGGACGAACAGTGCCATTGTCCTATTTGATTCATGTGCTAGGCGTTCTCAAGCATTTTAATTCCATCTCTCATCGCTTGAATGCATTGCTGCTTCGCGCTCTCCTCCTGAGCCCCGCGCTCCATGAGCTGCTCAATTTTCATCCTCTGTCTCCCCATTTCCATCTGAAGAGGTTTGATTTCATCATACAGCTCGTCAATGAGAGCCATGTGGTACATGAATTCTTCATCGAGTTCCATTACTTCAACGTTGCCTTTCGGTTCAACCCTTGTCAATTCCTCTCTGTCTCGAATCCTAGCCTCCTCCAGGCATTTGACACGCTCCAGCAAGGATTCGATCGTCTTCCGGAACTCGTGCGCGGATTCATCAGAACCAAAGTCCTGCCTATCCTGGAATTCATGTGAGACAATGGTTTGCGAAGTGTAATTGTAACATACCTGGCAAGGTCGTGGAATCTCGTAGGAACGACGACTCCTGTGCCTTTTCTTTAGAGGGGCAAGTCCGAGAGCTTCACCCGATTTGCTTGTGTGGTGGAACATGGTGAATAATGATGTCAATAGATAAACGAATGGGTAAAGAGAGGAACTCCAACGTACAGTACTTTTAAGTGCTTTGGCATTGGATCCGTTCAGGTAACAAACAAAAACAAATCACACGCATACGCACACACGCACACACAGACTGATCCCCATCAAGGAAGAGTAGCCTACAGTATAAATTGTGTGTTTTACCATTTTATTCCCCTAATTATTTCCTTTGCAAGCATTGTTAAACACCCCCCTCCGAATCCGCTGCTTTTACCTTGCTCAGCTATTTCCATCAACAACATTTCTCTCATCACCAGGCCCTCAGCAGCTGAAACTCTCCTCACTGCTACCATTGCGATAGTCCATCTGAATCTCACAACACGCATTACCAAGCTTGAGGAGGAACAGCGGGAGATTCTCAACAAAGTTTCGGTAACAAAGAGGCTGGCTGCGAAGTACATTTTAAACAGGATAGCACTGGAGGAGAATGTCCAGAAGATGGTGGATTTATTTAAAGAGCGAAAGCAATGGCATAGTGGAAATCTTGACCATGTTGTCTAGAAGTGGAGATCAGAACTTAAAGATCTGCTTCACCGTTGCCGAGAGCATAGGGAGGACAAAATGAGGGAGACGCTCTTGCACAATGTACTCTCAGACCATGTTGACACACTACAGGATATAGATATGAATCATTATCATTAGATAGCATACCATAACATCCCAACATTTCCATGTGCTGGCAAATATTGATGTACCATTTTGAACGCCCCAGCTTCACCACTTCCCCAGTGTGTGACGTCTGAGGGAGCACTATGCTTCTATACCTTCCAAACATACTAAATCTCTATTAGGCAAAGACCTGACTTCCTGTGCCTCATTGCCTGACGAACCTCAAACCGCATACAAACCAGTCGGATTATGCGCCATACGAAAACACTCTTAGATATGATGTAAGTATCACTACTAAGAAGGTGGATAATTGAGGTTTTAGTGCAATGAACTAGTAACGGTGCCCAGTAAGTGTAAACGTTGCATCTTGGAGGAAGTTCCGCATTCGAATGGTGTGTTTCATCTTTCCTGGACTTCAAGGACCGCACAGCATGCGTGTTTTGAACAGTCAGTATACCCAGAAGCCAGCTTCAAGTCCAAGGTTTGATGTAAAGTGCTGAGGCCTCGAGAAGGTGATCAAATCAAGAAAGTTACATCCACAGACATCATTACGGCTCACAGAGACTGTCCCAAATATCGTGAGATTTGCAGAAAAGACATTGCCTATACATTCGTTGCACATTACAAAGCAGTGGTTTGGCGTCCGGGCCAAAAATCCACGGGTTCGTGATTCTCCCATTGAAGGCAGATGTTGATGGCCCTGTGACAATTTCCTTGCTGGTTATGTTTTCTGTTCTTATGTTTAATTTGCACTCTAGCGATTCGGCCGTGCTTATTTTAATTGAATTACTGCACGGGACAACTATCAGATACTTTCTAGTAAGCCTTTTGTTGTGAATAGGGGCAATTGAATATATTACTGTGTACTAGCTCTCGTTTAGCTTGAGTTCGCTTCCCGTAGTAATAATCAGATGTCGCCAGATGGACGATTCTTCTTCCCTCCAGAAGAACTCATTCCTTCTCGCTTGTAATACATAGCATAGTGCCTCACAATTCGCGACCTTAACCAACTCTACGTGCCCAAACTCTAATACATGGTAAATTAACTCGCAATAAGTGCTCGAAGTCGTCAAAGTTACAATGGTCGCTGAAGTCCTCAACTTCCAAATATGGATGTCTCGTAAGATGTCGTAAAAGTCTGACCACAGAGCCCAAACTTTAAGCAACATCATCATTAACCACCGACTGTTGTTTGTGGTTTGTGGACGGCCTCATTGTCGATATATGCCTCATCCGTACGCCAGTTTTTTCAAACCAATCTCTTGCACTCCCTTTACTCCAACACCGTGTCTTTGGCTTCTACTTGGAAATTCCAGTTAGTCGCACTAGCACGCTTCTCAACTCGACACCTGTGTTGCAATTCAATACATTGTGATGTCCCGACACAACGCAGAGTCTTCCAGCGCTCTCCCCCAACATCCAAGTCTGCCCGCCATTCCCACAGGCCCGCCACCCCCCCCCGCCCGCACCTCCATCGATGTAAGTAGCGAAGCTCCCCAACACCACCAACACACTCACGTCTAGCACAGATCATGCTCCAAAGACAGAAACTATTTCTATTTGAAGGAAGTAGACTCGATCCTTTTCTCAGCCACGCAAACCGTGTGCCCGTTCCCCTCGGAGGTCAAACCGGATTTCACTCACGAAGATCCCGACCCCGAAAATATATTCGACTTGCGATTCGACCTGTCTCGCTATATACAGGTCGCAGCTACACCAGACGACTCAGAACTCAAGTACACAGGACCGCTCTTCCAGCGCCTCGCCACCATTCAAATAGCCAGTTCTGGATCAACCCACTCCCTCTCCGGTGAACAAAAAGCCAGCTGGAAATGGCTCGAGAACACCCTACATCACGCCGCGTCCGCATTCAGCATAGACTCTCTGCTCCCTTTGGACTTCTCCATGTTACCCCTTCCCTCTTCCTACGGCTACCTTCGCAACCACAAGAAGGCCTCCCATGCTCTCAGATGCGCCCAGAGATCAAGATTAGCTTTCCACAGTCTTGTAGGGCTGGTAAACCTGTTTTACGGGCGCGCTCTAGTACGACACGAAACCGCCAGCCATGCTGACCCTCGATCCCCACCCTCCCCCTCTCACACTCTCATCCAATCCGGTCTCAGTGATACACACGTATGTGATATCATCGATGCGCTAAAACCGGAGATGCTAGGGAGATGCGTTGGCGTTGTGCTCGACCCCAGATCCTCTGCTTTGGGCATCCTATTTCCTTATCTCAACCGCATACGTGCCCCCGTCTGGGTCAGGATAGGAACGGCGAAAGGCATATTTTATGCAGATACCTTAAATTATCCAAGCTTTAAACTCGCCATTCCTCAAGGAGAAGAAGAGCTTCGCATCCGTGCCATGATCAATAAAACAATCGCAGAAGACTTCAGACCGAGCCCCTCCAACCCCCACCCCGACAGTCTTCACCAATGGGACGCACTTATTGAAGCCCGAAAACCCAAGCGTGAGGAATTTTTATCACGAGCCTCCGACAGCATAAAGGAACGAGTCAAGAAAAGGCTCCAAGACGCTGTCAATTTCATCATACCCACCCGACGGGATGGAACGAGATTCTTCATGTGGTATCGTTCGAAACAAGGGAGGTTCCGCGGAGAGCTCGACTACGAAGATGCGAAGAATGAATTCGAGACCAGACGACGGGAGCAGTTCGTATACGACGAAATCTCAAACCAATGGGATATTTGTTCGCTATTCGACAAGGATCGAGATGTAGAACATGATGACGTTGCATTCGACCAACCCATCCAGGAGCTCGATAACACGCCAACTCCACAACTAAACAACCCTCCTACCCTTTCGTCGGACCACAATGAGTTGGGAAGAACGGTGGTGCACCAAACACCCATTGGGCAGGATATGTTGTTTGGCACCTCGCTGGAAGATGTCCTATACAGCCGTTATGGACTTCTCTGCAGCACGCAGTCCGAAATACAGTCTGCAACAGACTTTATACATGTCGAGGAATCTCAAATCAGTCGATGCTTACACCATTCGCAAATACATAATGGAAGTCAACCTCCGCTTGGAACATCGCAGCAACGAATTTGCCATCCGATACTTCATCTCCTCCCTTATACTCGAACTTGAACCACCTTCGCTCTTATGGGATTTACATCCCGACCATGCTCGCGAACTGCTTACACGCAACGTGCATTTCAAGGTCGAGCAGGTGAAGGACAGCACCCTACCTGGCTACCTGCTGCTCCCACTCGTCCCGAAATACGCTCGAACTTGGAACCTGTTCGTCGCAAATGCCACTTCCGTTGTTCAATGCATCAGAGAAGAGTGGGGGCCATCCTTAGAGGATGTCATCCTCTGCTTGTTCGAGCGCGGTATCCCGTTCAAGCTCCTTTTCAAGGTCGCATACCCTTCCATGCCCCGTCCCATAACTGTATTCGAGTCCAACCGGCGTCCTCATGGCTGGACACCCGACAAGTACGAATACATAGACTATGAACTTCGCCGGAATCGTTTGTTAAGATTACCGCATGTAAGAGTCGCCGTTGCCCAAGCCGGAGGAATTCTCTGGCGTCTATGCAAACAAGAGCTGGCCAGCGAGATACCCAACGGACCTTCACCCGACGTCCTCTATTTTGCGGATACATCTCAAGACAGATCCCACACCTATCTCTTCGATACCCTGACCAAGCATGAGATTGAGATACTCTGCGGGATATATTACGTCGACACAGGTACGCCTTCTCCTACTCCCATGATGCATCCGGGTTAACATCTCATTCACAGACAGACGCGATCAAACTACTACATTGGCATGGTGGCCAAGTCCTCAGTTGTGGGATTCGTCGGGTTTGGACACAGGATACTGGACGCTTTCCTGCGAACAAATGTTCCAGGGTAGGTTGGAAAAAATACGGGCCGGAGCTGCGGCCTTGCTTACTACCAGGAAATGGAGGTCAGAACTGAAGTTCTACAAGGGCCAGACCAAGAAAATACATGCCCGCATTGAGAAAGAATGTCGTCAACTGCTTAGCTGAATCACCCTATGTATACCAACAGTAATTCTATCACCGAGCTGGCCTCAATGAATATGTGTATCAAATAGGCATTGCCACATTCCGTAGACTTTCTCAGCATTATCTTGCACATTATCAAAGACATTTATCGATACAAACGCTGGCGTCTTATTTCAAACATAATCGTGAAACATCTAGTAGCGTTGGGTTGACCCAGGTGTTGAAAATGAAAGTGTAGATACCAGACAAAGCCCTCGATATGTGAAAACGCGCAGTGCAGGGGGACAGCGCACAGGGGTGCGGAATGCGCAAATATAATACCAAGTATCTACCTACAAGCGGGACGGACCTGCACGACTTGGAGGACATGATTTAGACATCGACTAAGATTTTGAGGACTTCGACATGATTTAGACATCGACTACGATTTGGGGACTTCCAAGACTTTGAGGACATGATATATATTTCGAATACCACTTTGAGGACTTCCAAGACTTTGAGGACATGATGTGTGTTTCGAATACCACTTTGAGGACTTCCAAGACTTTGAGGACATGATGTGTGTTTCGAATACCACTTTGAGGACTTCCAAGACTTTGAGGACATGATATATATTTCGAATACCACTTTGAGGACTTCCAAGACTTTGAGGACATGATATATATTTCGAATACCACTTTGAGGACTTCCAAGACTTTGAGGACATGATATATATTTCGAATACCACTTTGAGAACTTCCAAGACTTTGAAAACATGATTTAGATTTCGACTACGACTTTGAGGACTTCGAGGACCTACTACATTCACGTCATGCTTACCAAGTTTCTAGCTACGAGTGGAATTCCTATCATAAAACACTTCTGACATCCTCAGCCGTCCACTCCTGATTGAAGCCCACAGTGGTGCGGAGTTCTTACGAAAAAATATTACATAAATTCTAGTCTGACGCTGTTAAACCGCAATCGAATTCACTTAAGACTCTCATCTCATCCTAAACTCGACGCATTAACTACCCTCTCCCAACTCGTTCCAAAAACACGTCTGGCATTATCTTAACGAGGAAATTCCTCGTTGAAATAACATGGTACAGCTCGAGCAAACTGGAAAGAAGCCAAGGCTTCAGCACTCCGATCTCGCCAATTCAGCCTTAACTCCCGAGGAAAAGCAACGCGAACGGCAAAAAAAGATGGGTCGCCAATGAGAAACGCGATCCAACAGGGCTCAAGAGATGAAGGAACAGAACACCGCCAACAACGGGCATGCGAAAACGCAAGAGAGAGGAAATGCAGAGCAAAACAGCTCACGCCCAACCACAAACTCCCAAAGCCACGCCCTCAAAAGCGGCCTCGGACCTCATCTCCTGAAGCGCCTTCGGGTCATGTGGGCCCATCCATCTCAGAACCCGACACCATCCCCATCGGCCCCATCCTCCTGGCACAGGAGACCCTCACAACCATTGTGACACCCCGCCCAATGCGCGACATCGCCGTCATGACAGACACGCCCAGCCCTCCCGTCAATTGTTCCTCTATTCCAGATGACCAAGCATACCCCTCACCCACCTTGTCTGCACTCACCGACCTAGAGTTCCGTGATCTGGCAAATCCTATCATTGGCTCCCAAGTCCATGAACAATCAGATACCGTTCAATGGGACGATGGATCTACCACTGTGCTTCCCTGCATCATGAAGAACGGCATAAATATATGCGAAGAAGACGCCCTTGCAGTATCGTTTTTTGCTTCACTCCCAGAATCGCTTCCCGCGACCTCGAAAAACGTCGTCCACTTACAGCATAGCGATCGGCGCTTTACAAGCCGACAGTTATGCGACGAGATATCCGCAGCGCTTCGCATCAACAAAGCCGTTGTCATTCGGCAAGTGAGCACACCCGAGCCTGCAACGCTTGATTTAGAGTACCTGGAAGATCGCGGAATGTCAGACCTCATGCGTGTCGTAGTACACGGTGAGTCTGTCGACATCCATCTTGTTTCTCACCTAATGTAATGCTGCTAAACAGACGCTGAA